>NW_025110510.1:0-47500 GCF_011392965.1 Frieseomelitta varia | reverse complement strand
ACGGCCAAGATCATTTTCGGTCATCTGTAATCTATTGTAGATTTTATAAATGACAAATTAAAAGGCAGATTAGATTCATAAGACGTAGACGATAAGGATTAGTTATAAGAGTAGAAATAAGAGAAAGGCAGACCCATTATAAACCATTATAGGAAGCCATCCTAAGCCGCCTAGGCAAGGATTATATATATAAATAAATAATAATAATAATAATAAATGACAAATTACGAATAACTGAAAAATCTTTCCCGTTGAAAACCACCATTGACCGGGGGAATTGCATTTCTAACTCTGATTGCGACAGTTATCGATGAGAACGAAAATTTATATCGATTGCTCGTAATAAATAGTTGAGGAGAATTTCTATTTCGGTCGCTCATAATAGTGTAAAGTGTAAAGTATTGTTTTGTATTCAACTGGAACAACCCTTCGCAGCCGCACTTAAACATTTCAATAACCATAGAGTCAAGTATATACATACTTTCTTATATAAGTGTCGAGGGAACTAGCGAGAACCGAGGATAAATTTCCTTTACTGATATGTCACAATGATATAATACAATTGTTATGAACAATCGGAATCAATTTTTCATTGTATATTTGTGTCACTTTCGAGACGAATCTCTCTCATCGATAACTACTTGTAACGAAACAATGTATTTATGATCGTCATTTGCAATCAAAAGGATAATTCTTCTATTATTTCTATTCCGATTTTCTTTGTATTCTGGTTATAAAGGTTATGGTCCCTGATTCGAATTCTAGTTCCTTAACACTGGAACTAAATGGTGACAATGGCCAATTTAAAATTTTTATAGACGTAGAAAGACATTTTATAGAGGTAGAAACGGTGTATTTTTAAAGATTTATGTAATTTTTCGTAAAATATACGAATAGAAAGTCGTACAAGTCCAACTTGTATCATAAAGTTTTCTCTATTCTTTCTTCGTCTTCAACGTCTCTGACGGAAATTTTATGGTTTAATTGTCCAGTGTTTACGAAGAATTTTCGAGTTTATCGTGTTTTCTTCTATTTCTCATTTTCTTTCTTATTTCCACTCACAGAATCTACTCCGACAATGTTACGAAGGAGAAAGTAGGGGGACACTCTGTACATTTACCAAATTACCTTATTTACATATGTAAGTATCTACCGAATGTACCGGCAAAGAAACGTAACATTTGAGAAGCCTAAGTTTCGATTAAGCGAGCACATTTACGTGTGTACCTACATCGAGAAGTCTAGTTAGAAACACCGATTGGCCGTCATCTTTAAGTTTTCATGCGCCCGACGTATGGTAGCATCGCAGACCGCGGGCTCACACGCGTGATCAATATCATGCCACTTTATTTTTACGTTCTATTAGCGTTGCAAGTTTCACTGAGAATGTTGACGTTGCTGTGAAACTTTACCGTATCATTTGAGAAATAAGCACCTTTCCTTCTTCGTTCTTTATCGGCTTTGGTAATAAAATATACTTAAATGTCTCTCCTCAATGTTAACCTATCTAACTGGATATGATACTAACTGGTATAAACCAGAGACTGAATCGGTATTACGGATACCGGTAAAATTTTTATTTTTAGGTTACTATTCGATTACGTTTAATTACGAGACGGAAATATACCGGCGCGAATACCGGTATGATGCTATCAAAACGAAGTTAAGTCGGTAGATGTATTTCGGTATAATACCGGTGAATAAAATATTAATATATTAGAAAAGGAAAAGGAGACAATGATTAAATGTTTTCATTTGATGACGCTTATACACGTATCCTTTATTATTTCTAATACTAATTCATCCTTGTTCCTCTCCATACAATATCAGCCACGATACTCTTACTTAATTTTAAAAGATGACCGATTTCTAGATACGTTTTTCCTTTTTCTCGGTGAAAAATGACCAATTGACGTAGAGGAGCTGAAAGAACGATTAAACGTAGAATGGAAGAATATTCCGCTAAATTACTTAAAAAAAAATTACTGGAAATATGCCTAAGCTATGTCTGCGATATATTATTAAAGTTAAGGGCTACCTAACAAAATATTAATTATCGTTTATGTTAACAATTTTCAGATTCAAATATTATAAGTGTCCTCAAGTGTCCGAATATTTCTTGCCACGCTGCATTTCGACGTAGTTCAGCTTATTGTTCTAATTAGTAAGTTATAAGCATATTTGGCATAATAAATTTGTTTTGACTGTTCGGTGCGAAACAGGTCCCTAGTGTAGCAACAAATGCCCGTGAACTTTTCATTCGCGATGCATCGATCAAATGAGATTCTATAGCGCGGCTATAGAACTGGCACGTTTGTCTAGAAAAGTTTGCAAATAATCGTACTTACTTAATGCCAGCTGTACGATAAATGTTTTTTTTTTTTTTTTTTTTTGTCGGCTGTGAATAATTGACATGGAAAAAGAAACACAGCAGACGAAACGAAATGTAGAAATATACGGAAAATTGTGAGTTTTCGTCGATCCTTTGTAATAAACGTTGCAAAACGTATCGAGAATGTTCGCATGTGCTTGAAACAAAGGAAGAAATCCCTCGAAGCGAGAGATTAGAGGGAATACCTTTTTTGTTATCGAACAGTGGCAGTGTTTTTAATCAAATTCTCTGCCAGATAATAGTACTCGAGTGGTGGAGTGTTAGGCGAAAGAGAAGAAAAAAGGAATAGAAGAACTGTGTGCAGCGCAAGTATTTCGGTATCGACGATCGATAGCGAAGGAAAAGGCTTCTCTTCTACGAAGAGAAGCGTGCATATGTATCAACGAGTCTCTCTGTTTCCGGTCTGTCATTAGATCGCAATCGAATCGATAAAAACGCACCGTATCGCGGTTTCGTGCTGCGAAAAGGCGGTGATCGACGATGCTTTGGCCGTGGGAGACTCGCCACCTGTCTTTACCACCGGATAAGTTCAAATAACGACCACTCATCTTTCGGCGCACCGTTACCACATTATTAAGGAGTTACTCGCGTAGAATCGAGTAAATATCTAATACGATAATGGTCCGATCAACTCGTGTCACGCCCATCTTCTTCACGAACGCTTGCTTTGCCCGCTACGTGGAATATATACCTGTTTCTTTAATAAATTACATAACCAAAGCTTCTGCGAACGACAACAGTTCCAACAACGAAATGAATTCCATCAGCGGGAGGATTCGTTTAATCGCCTGTCCACTTACTGATTAACAACTGTGGGTACAATAATACGTGCTTCAAGTACCTAAATATCGAGTTGGTAATAAAAGTAATTGCGGTTTTTTCTAATAGATGGACGTATTACGCATCGCGTGAACAATTAAAAAGAAAAAAGATAAAACAATATCTCGAATCGATCGTATCGACAACGTTATTGGAGCACGTTACTGTACAAAGGAAAAAGATACGAAATATAAAATGAAATATTATATAAAATGTATAGTCTGCGAGCAACGATAATTAAACCATGGTGTCAACCGCTTACATACGATAAACTGAAATTACGCGAACAGTTAAAAAGAATATTTCGAATCGATCGTATCAACAACGTATTAGCAAAGACGGTCGTATATCTTATGGGAGCATCTTGCATAGGGGAAGGAGGGAATATACCAATTCGTTGATCCAAAGGATCCTCCGAATAAAGACATCAATTAGGAATTAACGGCGAGAAAGGGCGGATGGTAGATATTCTTTTCGGTTGCTTCATAAATCCAAGTTGAGAATTCGGCACGGTTCACGGGCGCGGTCGGCTTTTCGGAGTTAATAACGTCTCTATCAGCGAGAACCAGTAGAACGCGGGTATCCACGGGGTGGATCCTGGCAAAGCGGTACCTTTGCATCATTTAATATTTAAAAACAAGCCATAAATATGTCGCCTCCGCGTGCTGGCCATTTGAAACGCGACCGCTGCGCCGCGCTGGATTACCAGAGAGAGCACGTTGTCGCTGGCGTTGCTCCAAAGGCAAGACGAATGCTATGTTGATGAAACGAGCGAGCTGTTAATGACATTGGCACTGTCATTCGGCCGCGCCGAGCAACCCCTTGCCATCCCATCGCCAAATAGTGCATCTAAATAATACTGGCCCGCGAAAGTATTTAAAACGTGATACGTATACTTGCAATGTGAAACGTATGTATCTCCAGAATAATGGACATTTTTTTTATTTCTACGTGTATACGTGAGGATTTTTCTGTGTCAATTTCATTAAAATCGAACAACATACATCGAAGAGAGGATTGATTAATTTTATCGTAATATGATACAAAGTTACGAAGACAGAATGGTAAAACAGATAGAGGCTCAATTTCGTAAACCAAGTTTCGCAGGTTCGAGACTCTCTAGCCCCCCGATGTTTGCTTTTTCCTGTCTTGTTTTTCTCTCTACTAATACAAAGTTACGATATAATACATGATGCATGATCAGTCGGGTAATTCAAAAGTATTGAAAAATCTGTGTGGATTCTTCGTGTTAATTATTCGAGTGACGATTCAATTGGATTGACAAGCGAGAACAAAGTATGCAATTGGCGTATTCTGCAGCAGGACAGTGTTTACAAGTTTTGAAATTTTCTTTATAGATTTTCCTTCCTCGTATCCATTTTATTCTCCTCTGCCTTTTTCAAATTTATTCGATGAGCACATGATTTTGGAAGAATTATAACACAAGTACTACGCTGTCTTTGCCAATACTAACTGAACGCGAATATAAAGCATTCACGTAGATGTTTAATACTCTTGTGGCCCACAATTTTATATTATAGTTATAATAAAATCATACCAGCTCAAATGTACATTGTTCAATTTTAATGAAATTAACACGCAGAATTCTTACGCGTACCTCATGTATCGCAGACATATTCAAAAATATCTACTACCCTGGAAATTCCGCGTTCATTTCCAAGTACCTTAAATATTTTCGCGAGTCACCAGTGTACAGATTTCCATAGAATCTCAGGTTCCATCTTTATTGTAACAAAAAGAGAAAAGAACTGGCGTTTGCAGTTAGGACTGTCGAGGGTCAAATGAAGACATCAATTTGTTGTTTTTCATAATAAACGTAGAGGGGTTTAAAAAGCGGGGATCGGTCCGGGGCACCCCGTTGCAAATGGTGGAATTATTTAGTGTTGGAAAACCGTGTATGGACTGTACCCACCGTGAAACCGCCCCGCCTAAACAGTGCGTTAACCGATGATTTACGAGGCGCTGGTTTCTGACCCTGCTCCAGCAACCCTTGCCAAGCCTAGAAACTCGGCGAACAACCCCCTTCCGCCGTGCTCTAAATCTAGTTACGCGCCTATTGTCATCTATCCCTCGTGTCCTCTCGTTCCACGCATGCGCTGCCTTCAGTGCGCTGATTCAAGAAGATTTCCTGAAAAGTTCTCCTCGATTTAACGCTTTTCTCGCGCTGGAATGACGTGCCACGCACGTCGAGAATGTTTTCTCGTCCCAAAATTGCAATATTTTCTCATATTTTAAGTATAACAATTTATTTAAGTAAAACAAAATAGTCAAAACAAATAATAAATTTATTCGAAATAATTTCTATCCAGTGATATCGTACCGACGAGTTCAGAAAGAAAGCGACGAATTATTGTATACGGTTTGGTCACTCGTTATGGTCCGCAATCAGTAGTTAATCTCTTGCGCTGGAATGACGTGTCACGCACGTCGAGGATTTTTTGTTCCAAACTTGCAATATTTTCTCAGTTTTAAGTATATTTAAGTAAAACAAAAACAGGCAAAGTAAATAATAAATACATTACTTCGCAATAATTTCTATCCAGTGATATCGTACCGACGAGCTCAGAAAGGAAGCGACGAATTATTGTACACGGATTGGGTCACTCGTTATGGTCCGCAATCAGTTGCCAGCGCAACTGGTTAAATTTATCTTCTGCCTCCGTTTTTTTCGTCGTCGAGTTTCGGGAAACAATTTTTAGAGCTTAAAACTCGTAATTTTTCGTAGGTGTTGAATGGGATATTGCAGAACGCGGCGTGGAGCGACGATTCGCACAGGTGTGCCCGTACGAACCGGCATGGCACGGCCCCACGAACGGTCCTTATACCTACACGCGCACGTAGATGCGAGCAAATATACATCATTATGACTTATGAGAGGTATTATCGTCCGTAGGACAGTTTTGCGAGGCACGAAACGTGAAGAACGAAAGCAAGGGGAAGGGGACGAGGCGAGGAGCGTGGTATCGTATGCCGAGACCCAGGTACAAAGAGGTACAACGTATTTATAGATGTTACAATTAAACAGATAGATACTTGCAACTTCCGTATCGTCAGTATGCACTGATAATCAATATCAACTTGGCTATTTTTCTGACACTTTGTTTTATCTCTGTGTTACAATCCCATTTATTCTTGTTTAACTTGTTCATCGACTGTCAGATACAATGATCGTAACATTTACATATTGAAACAAATGTTACACCTGACGAGTGTCGTAGCTGTACTATCAGTTGATTAATTTCGAACTTGCCCTAGAAGAAAGAAAGTAAATAAGTAAGTAAATAAATGCCGGTCTGAGAGCAAAGGAGAGCAGGGTATATTTTATAAAGATGCAGGCACGTTTGTACGCAGAGGACTCGCGCTGGGCGAACTTACGCAATAACATAATAGAATAGCCAGTAATCTAGATATCGGGGGAAGAAAAGAGAAGAAAAGAGGCAGGCAGAGACTAGGTGGAAGATAAAAAAGAAAAAGTGCACTGTGAAAAGAGCAGCAGCAGCAGAATCGTAGGAAACCAGGCTCCGATGCTCCTGTCGGTTGGCGTTACCATTACGTTACCATTATGCTACCTATACGTCGCATTATACCTGCAGTTTTCAACTCTTATCTAAAGATCCGATCGTCTTAAGCTGAAAGTCGAGTCCCCTCCGACATACAGAATTTCCACCGCTGTTAAATATTAAGTAGCTATCATTTGCTCGTAATTTTGACGCATTGAAAGGTCTTTCCTCTCCTAGCGTCAGTTAAGTTTAAAATTGATCAACTGATAGGCTAACCTATCGATACTCGTCGGGTGTGACAACGCAATCCTCGTCCTCGTGATTTAATGTAATTCAAAAAATCGTCGATTTACACGTTGAAAGTTGCTCCTCCCGGCGGGTCAGTTCAGTTTAAAATTAATCTAACTAATGGCGCAGCTATCAATACTCGTCAGGTGTAACAACGCAATCCTCGCCCTCGTGATTTAATCCTGTCAACGCGATACAATCGTCTTGAAAAATCCCCTGTGCTCGAGTTTCCAAAGCAGAAAGATAAAACATCGATAAAGCACACACATCGTTCTCGATGACGTTCACCGTGCATGCAAACGCACGCCGCTATACCTACCATCGAGTGCCGGGACGAGCGACACATGCCTTTTTCCCTCCTTCTCCTCCGCCGGTGTTTGCATTCTTATCTCGTGAATTTTGTGCCCTATCTCTTCGTGGCAAGAATCGGAGATGACGACCCTTTCGTCTCGCCCTTCCCTCTATTAACTAATTTAAGATCGATTAAAATGAAACATCAAAGCGGATAGCAAAGGAGGATAGAAGAGGAACGGCTTGACGAGTTGAGATTGTAAATTTACGATCACGTGGAATCCTTGGTGCATCCTGTGAGAGTGTAGCGACCTCTACTTTGAAGTATTTAGATCAACGATATCTATGTTCATTAAATCGTTCCGTCGAGATGTGTATTTAATATGAACGATAGAATATTGAAAAATTGCTAGTAATTTTATTATCACCATGGAAATGTTTACAGACACTTATATATATATATATATATATATTGTAACCATGGTAGAAATTCTTCATTCGTTATTTAACTTTCATTATTTAATCTTCGTTAAATTATTAGTATTAATTATATATTTTGTTATATATGATAATATTTTTATATAAACTGCTAAAATTAATTACGGGGGTTATTATTTATTTGTAGTATTGTGATATAAATATAAATTATCATAATCACTACAAGAGATGTAGCAATGCCGCCATCTACTGGAGCGGTGCGGCAGCAAATACAGCTGATTAGTTTTCGTTTTATTACAGTTATTATTCGATTGTTTTATATAGAGTCGTCCGTAAGCCTCGTGCAGATCATTCTATTATCACTATTAATGTAAAGATGTATGAAAGAATAAATATGATAGAGAGTTTGACACATCCGCATCGGTGTTGTATTTTCGTTGTTCCTTCGGGAACTTTTGTTTCGCGGATCGACACCCTTTCCGTTGTCCCGCTTGAAAATGGCGTCGGCTGGAAAGGCAGGGAGGTAGGATCAGGCGGCGATGTCGGGTAGAAAACAAATATTAAATGCGGTCAAGGAGGTGGAAGTAATCGGGACTGACGATGAGTCTCGTAAGCTTCGAACTGTCTCATAAAACACAGTACGACAATGTGAGCAACGTGCCGGATAATAATACGACGTCGTATTCTGCGCGTAGGTACACCCTTACTTACCTTCTCGACGTCGTAAACTGTATCTCTCCCAATAACGATCACCACGACTCCCCTTTTGCCGGTGAAGGCTGGGCACCGTTGCGATTTCTACCTTCCCCGTTGAACGAAAACCTAACTAGCAAAGTCTAGCGATAGTTTATGAGACGCGACAAATCGCTACCTGTGTACTTTACCCTTTCCTCTCCTCGACGTGTGATTTTTTTTTTAGGATTTGTGCAACGTCAAACTTGTGAACGTCTGTTTGAACGAAAAACAACGAGCGATCGAATCTTGCGATATGCAAGAAAGTGTTTAATTTTAATTAACGCGACATAAAAACTTGCGACATAAAAACGGACAGACGGAATCTCTAGAGTAATTACCTTTGAATCTCTATATGTGAGAATTGTGTGTATGAATTTGATTGAAATCAAACGACATGTATCTGAGAGAGAATAATTATAGATATTTGTCCATTATCTTGGTGATTCTGTGCCCATTCCCATCAACTAAGTATCAAGTATTAATTAAGAAGATATTTTTACACCTCGATGCGACAATCGATTAATTTCAATGTAGTTGCATTAAAAATTTTTTACACTTTAATATTTTCTTAATTTTATGAGACTATTGTTATTGTTGACCATATCGTAGGTCAGTGCATACATACTAAATAGGTACATGGTAGTTCCTGAGAGATCGAATCAAAATAAAATATATACATAAAACGATATCGATCAACGAGTTCGAAAGTTTTTGGCAACATTTATCGACGATTCCGATTATTCGTAGTAAACGCTCGTTGAAACTACTATAATTGTCTAATAAAAGAATTCATTTTCAAGCAACTGCATTAGCGCGAATGTATTGTACCAGCTTTCCGCAACGTTTGTTTGTTGAACGAACGTTTGTTCTCGCGCAGATAGATTATATAGAAACGCAGTTTATCGGTGAAGAGCGGAGGAAAGTGCTTCCTCTGTTTGTTTTAACGGACAAAGGCACGTTACTGGAGAATGTAGGGGCGAGAGGGTGTTACCCCTGTCGTTATTCGGGACAGACAGAAAGACAGCCTAGAATTAACTTATTCCGCTTCCCCATCGCGATTACGCTTCGATTCAGGATGGCCGCCATTTTGTACTTAGTTGGAAATTGAATAGAGCTGTCGAGGAAACGCGGCCGTTGCTACTCGCCTCTTTGCTGACGCGTATTTTAACAAGTAAACTACTTTGAAACAGTCTAGCCTCAATTATCCTGACACGCGTATCCGTTCTTCGTTCTCCGTTTCCTTTTTCGTTCGATGTTGCCCGCGTACATACACTCGACTCGAGTTTTCACTTGGAACGGAACCTGTTCGCACTGTTTCGATCCTCGGTCGAAAGCAACAAAAGTTAATAAATCAGCAGATAGGTAATGATTCGACTTGCCTAACTCGTCGCTTGAGATAATCGGTGGAAGAGTGGCAGGAAGAGCTCCCATCATTTGCTCGAATCATTTTGTAGCAAGCGTGAAGTTGTCAAGCCTTGACATCCGTGCACGCTGTTTAATTTCCGTGTTTGTCAGGCAGTGGCGTGCGGGTGGTCGAACAAGGTCTGGATGCATTTTGTCAGTGGTGCGTTTTATACAATGCAGGTATCAATCTGTTTCCTCGACACGAGGAAAAGCCACGAGCAGAGTGGCTTTTCTTTTCAAATCCGAGGAAAGCAGGCACGATCCTCTAGCACTAGACATTCGCACGGACCGGTCGGTGAGGGCGTTAATGACGATCGATTATCCCGCATACACACACACACACGTCGGTGCCACGATCTTCTGATGTAACGCCGTATTTCTGCTGCCACATCAACCATTCTCCTTCCCCGCGCCTTACTCTCCGTCGAGTATTTTTGTTTGCAACTATTTATAATGTACCGCGATTGCTCGAATCCATACATATTTGTCGCGGACGCTTGTTACTGTCTCCGATTAAAGGCTCTCATATTTCAGCCGATCTGATACGAAACCGACCGGTAAGACGAGTTTCACGCACGACCGGCTCCGTTAGACGAAAACAAATAAACTTGTAACTTTCGATTAAACTTACACACATCGCCTGTACGAATTACAGGATACGCGTGTACGTGATATCCTCGAATGATTTCGATTTGCAGGTGTGTACATCATTGTTGGCTGTCGTAAGTCGCGGGGGAACGATTGTTGCTTTTCTCGCGAGTTGTTGACATCACCGATAACGTAGTCCCACGTCGTTTCAAATTCTTCAGCTGACTGTGAATGTCGGCGACGTGGTTCTGTGTCATTTTAGATTTGTTAACTGAACACCGGCAACGCGTAGTCTTGTGTCATTTCAAAGTTGGCGCTCCTGTTGGCCGCTTGTTACAGGCTTATATAAATATACGAACGATAGTGTCGCAATTATCCAAACACTGTAAGAATGTCGCTGAATATAGTTAATGCAACAGTATCAAGTTTGCAGAGTGAACGTAACAACTCGTACGAATAGTACGAGTTATTACTCGAACTTGTAATTTTTTGAACAAAATTATCGATATCTTCGTTTCAAATTTTCATCGTTTATACTCGTTACGTATTTTCTCCTTTACACGTTGATTATTTAAAAAAAAAAAAAAAAAAGAAAAAAAAGAAATAACCCTTACTACGGAGGAAGAAAGTAATTTTTGGATGAAGAAATTTAGGAAAGTTTCTGGTCGTACCAAGCGAGTCGTTGAAACGCGTCGAAAGGGATTTTCTGCGGATATAAAATATTCCTTTCCGGTGCGGTGGATAAGAATTCGGGAAGCATGCCGCTGTAGGTATACCTTGATACCTGACGTTTCTAAGAGGATTACGCATTGCCCGCGAATTCGAGGAGAAGACAAAATGGTTCGTCTTCTCGGGCCTAAAAACTTAAGGAGATTAAAAGTTAACCCTGTCCCGTTCTCCGAGTCGTCGAGAGACTTAAAGTAGATTAGCGGTAAGTTCGGTATAACATTACCTTGGCTCTCGCTGATCCTGTTACATCCTGCCAGGAATTAAAAATATTGTCATCCTGCGAGATTATACCCACGGATAATATCTCAGTCCTTGTCAAACATAAATGAAAGTTTCGTCGAATCTTGTCTCGCCGCTTGACGCTGTAGTAACGGTAGTCTCGCCGTCATCTTTCCATCGTCGTCTCTGTATCTAGAAAACATTTTCTAACAACTTCTCTCGTTTTTTTCAAGAAATGTTCAGAGTTGCGTGAAATGAACTTGATCCATTACTTTTCAATCTTTCTCATTTTTTTCTTTCTTTCCTTTCGTTCTTTTTCCCCCGATGACTACGATGTAACGAAAGTTTCGCTTTCGACGTCGGACGCTTCTTTAAAAGGAGGAGCGAGGATTCGTTTGTCGTGCAATAACCACCTGTCAAATGTTCGACGGCTACCAAACTGTAGCTTAATCGCTGTAGCTCGATTCATTCCGATCGTATTCATCTCCATTCCCATTGTCCCTTCTCGTCCTAATGATTCTCGAGGCACCGTTTATCTATACCCACAACAACGATTCGTCATTCTCTCCTCGAGTTCTTCCTCGCGCGATAATTTATACGTTGGTTGATAGATTTCAATTTGAAAAAGAATCCCAACTGGAGAATTCCTTGGCTAGGCCTTTTGAACGTACGTACGTACGTACGTACGTACGTACAAAATATCTTGGCCCGAACTCCTTTCAAGCCGGAGGCAATGAAACAACTGTGATCCATCAAATTTCACGGACGTCTTATCAAAGTGAAGAGAAAAGTGTACGAGAGGGCCGTACACTCTTACCAAACATAATGGGTCATCCCATGAGACACCGTGCGGTTACACCTCCAATTCGCGGGTGTCCATTCACTTTTGGAATCGGCCTACGGTGCAATGCCAAAACAACCTCGATGGTATTGTCCACTACAATCATGCCACGCTTGATTGATGGATCTGACGCATCTATCACTGTGACACGGTTGACACCAATTTGCAGCCATTTTCACCACAGAAAAGATGTCTAAGATATTTGTAATCGCCAAAACAATACTCTTTTGCCCTTAAAAGTTATCCGTAGTCCACAGGTATTTTAATATACAAGGCGTTTCGTAACTTATTTACGAACCCATTTCGAGAGCTGATTGTAAAAATAATGAAAAAATAATGGAAAAAAGTCATACAAATATATGTCCTATCTGTCTTCGTTTATGAGATATAACGAATTCTCTGTTTTAATTACTTTTACAAAATGACCACGTTGCATTTGAAGACAAGCCTGCACGCGTCTTGTCATTCATCTGGTTACTCTGTCTATCATTCCTCGTGTTTCTCGAATTTGTCTCGGAAACCTTGCTCTATTCTATCTCGTAGTATTTTAGCATGTTCAATCGATGTTGCGTATACAATAGATTTTAAATGTCCTCACAAATGAAAATCTAATGGATTCAAATCCGGAGAACGNTACCATCCCTGGTAAAACTAGCTTACTAGAGTTTGCTCTGTTTATAAAATTCATTATATCTCATAAACGAAGACAGATAGGACAGATATATTTATATGACTTTTTTTCGTTATTTTTAGGCGTACAATCAGCTCCCGAAGTGGGTCCCACAAGTTACGAAACACCCTGTATATCAATTGTTAAACAATCGTACTGCGGGAAAGAAATTTCTTTCTTTCTTTTTTAACAATAGGTAGACACGCTCTTTTTATTTATTTAGGAGAGACTCGTACGATACCAAGTAACGGCATAAGTACTGATACTTATCTGCGCTATTGATGGAAAAACAAATTAATATTATCGTTTTTAACAAAATATTCCAGCGTTTCCAACAGCGTTATCAGAGACAAAAGACATTCTACGTTTGCACAGTGAATTGTCAAAATTGTCAAAATTGATGTTAATATCTGTCTCGACAGAAACATAATCGTACAAATCTGTTTATTTTTAATTGTTAATTTCTACTCGTTTCATTTGCATTACAACGATTTATACGTGGAATATTTTGACACGGTTTTTCTAGTGCCAATAGATATTTTCGTTTGTTCATTTACATTTATTAATATTTTTGTTAACCAACCAAAGTCAAGTATTACATGTACGTATTTCTACTAAATTTCTTTTTTCCAAAGTTTGATTTCGATCGAAGAATTGACCAAGTTGTAGTAGAAAAAACTTGACGCTAGAATTGCCGCAGTGGTGGTCAAAATGACCAATTTAGGCTCTGACCTTTTTCAGAATATAACTCTGCCGATTTGAAACGTGTTGTATTTTCTAATGATTCGGATAATCTTTATAAAACACACGAATAAAAGTTATTAAAGTAAACTTTGCTCGTTCATTTTGCATTTCTAGTTTCTTCGATGCAATCTTTATGCTTTGGTCGTCGATAATTCTAGCGTTGAAATATCCCTGCGTATTGGCAAGAATAATTTCACTAACAAGAGTCAGTCTCGTGTCACGAAAAGGAAGATGGACGGAGAGAATCTCGAGAGAATTTGTTGGTATCGGGATTCATAGATCTTCCCTCCTGGGATGTGAGCACGGTTTCCTTCCTCGCAGAATAATAAGTAATCGAGGGCGGTAAAGACCCACCTTCCGAACCGTGCGCTTTTCAATTGTAGCGAAATTCTGCCGGAAAAAAATACGCGAACGGCTGAAAAGATCCGAGCCTGGCAATGATCGAGAGTGATGTATTGGTCTTGGCGAGCCACGCGCTCGTCTGTCCAGTTTGGATCGAGCCAATGGTTGTTCTCTCGATCTTCCTGAAACGTCGGGCGGAGATCGTTCGAAGGCTCGTTCGATGTTCAAAATTGGCATTGATCTGAATTTAAAAGTCCCATGGGGCGCATCGATCGACCGTCTTCAGTCAGCTCTGCGGAATTTTCAAGATTCGAGAGAGAATTGAACGTTTCTCGCCTGTGCCGCCGTTAAATATTTAGCTACGGAACGGAGAAAAAACCGGTTCGTCTTCAATTTGGAAATTTGCCGGCACAATGGAAATTTAATTGGAACGTTCAACGAAAGTGATATTGTTCGACAGACTTTGTGAAATCCGCGGCGAATAGAGTCAGGTAGATGAAAATCTACCCTTCTCTACGAAGATTTATCGCCGAGAAACGGTACGTACCGTTTTCGACATCAATGGGTTACGAAATTGAACTTAAACGCAGTTTGGGTGCGTCAGGGGTGGAAAAAAAGAAAAGAAAAAAAGAAAAAATCTATAATTTCCTTCGAAAATCGGTATACCTACGTATACAACGGGTGACCTAGGGTATATCGGGTGACCCCGTACACCTGAATTGCGTTCTATAGAGCGGAAAATCCAATTTTTTTCGAGGAGAAAAAAAATCCCAATGGTCGAGTCAGTCAGCCGTTTGATTACACCGTAATGATCGACATTTGATTCCGGAATAACCGCGGATAACGTTACACGTGTATGTAACCCTCGCCGGGTAGTCGAAGAGCCCTTCAGCCTCGCGCGGATTGATTTACGGAAAGTTTCCAACCGAAATGATTTCCGCTGAAATTTTTTTTCCCCCGCTGAAATTACAAAAGTTGGAGGCGACAGCCACGCGTTAATGTTGCGCTGGTAGCTAAAGCAACGCGACGAAAAAAATGGTCTTCTTTTTTTTTTTTTTTTTTTCAAATTTTACATCCGACGCAAAGCACCAGAAACGGGAGTGAAACGCGATTTCGTCGGTCGATTTTGATTTTCGATAATTGACGCAGTTAATGGTTGACGTGACGATGAAACAATGAAATTGAAATTGAAACTTACGAGTCGATCGTAAAGGTACTTCTCCATATGAGAATAAAATTGTCGCGAGTTGCTCTCGAGAGTATTTCTCATAAATAGATACTACTTTTGAGAGTTACTGTTCGAAAGCGTCGCTCAACTGTTTGAGAGAAAAAAAAATGGAGAGAGAAAGAAATGGAGAATACTCTCGAGAGTAATTCTCGCGAGAAACTCTCAAATGGAGAAGTACCTTAGGAAACCAGAGACTGAACCGAAATATTATAACCAGAATGTTATAACCAGAAAAATTTTGAAGTTTAGGTATTACACCCAGAGACTGAAACCGAAATATTGTGAGGCTTAGGTATTATACCGGTATTTGTTCCCATATTATCGTAATATAAGCGCTATTTGGGAGATCGGTTTTAATACCGCTATAAGACGATCATACCGGTATTTTCATACGTACTTTATCGGTATTTGATGTTCACAACGATAAAAATACCGAAATATATACCAGTACGGTACCATTTTACTAGCGAAAACACATTTTTCATTTTCTACGTACAGTGACTCTTGTTAATATTCGGACATCGTGCTATTCAAAATATTGTTGCGGATTTCGATTGTTTATAACAGTAAATTTGGATTAATTTTTTAATAATATAATAGAACATTCATTATAGTTTATAAATTTTATTTATTTCTTGCACGTACTTTTCTTAATGTCAAACAGTAAACTGAACTATCTTGAAATGTAGCGTGGCAAAAATATTCAGACATTTGAGGAACTACAATATTTGAACCTGAAAATTGTCAACATAAACAATAATTTTGTTAGGTAGCCCTTAACTTCAATAATATATCGCAGACGCTTAGGCATACTTCCAGTAATTTTTTTTAAGTAATTTAGCGGAATATTCTTCCATTCTACGATTAATCGTTGTTTCAATTCCTCTTTCGATTTATCGACGTACAACAATTAGTTATTAAAAGGAGAAACGTATCGAGAAATCGGTCGTCTTTTAAAATTAGGTAAGAGTATCGTTTGCTGATATTGTATGGAGATACAACGATGAATTAGTATTAGAAATAATAAAGGATACGTGTATAAGCAACTTTACTATCGGCAGCTTTATGAAAACATTTAATCATTGTCTCCTTTTCCTTTTCTAATATGTTAATATTTTATTCGCCGGTATTACACCGGTATTCTATCGAAATACATCTACCGAGCTAACATCGTTTTGATAGCATCATACCGGTATTCGCACCATTTCCGTTTCATCAAATGTAATCGAATAGTAACCTAAAAATTCCGGTATTTTACTGGTTTCCGTAATACCGATTCGGTCTCTGGTTATAACCATGGAAAGAGAAGTGGAAACAAGGAAATGGGCGTTTTATTAAAGTTGTAAAAGTTGTGCGTTTAACTTCTTGTCTTGGAATGACGTGCCACATACGTCGAGAATGTTTTTTTGTCCCAAAATTGCAATATTTTCTCAGTTTTAAGTATATTTAAGCATTAAAACAAAATATGCAAAACAAATAATAAATTATATAACTTCTCAATAATCTTTTATCCAGTGATATCGTACCGACAAGTTCGAAAAGAAAACGAAAGCGACGAATTGTTGTGTATACGGTTCGGTCGCTCGTTATGGTCCGCAATCAATTGCCAGCGCAGTGGTGAAATGTAAAAGAATATTTTTCGTTTAGTAAAGCGACTTCGTCACGCGAAACTGCAAGTCTACATTTACAGATTTCTGTATCGGTTTTAAGAGGTTGAAACTAACGTCTCGTGTTGTTTTAAATTCTGTAGAAGGCTCAGAATACAACGGTGGAAGTGCCGCGAAGGGATTGAAGAAGTTATCCGAAGGAAGAAACTGTCGGCGGAATGAAAGAAACTGGGCAGACTGATTTTTTTCAAGAATTCACTGTTAGTTCGGTAGCACCCTTGGATTTTGAAGAACAATGGCCACACTGATGATGACAAACGTCTTGTAACACGATACTCGACCATATGCCGTCAGAAAACTACCCTCCGGCATTAATCGCGATACGGCGAAGCGTCCGTGTACATACGTACGCACGGCCGTGCAACCTTGCGGCCAATAACGAAACGAAACGAAACGAAACGAAACGAAACGAAACGAAACAACATCATCGAGCAACAAAAGAAGCCGTGACCTGAAACCCTGCAGCTCGATACAAATGTGCAGATATGCAGGGTGATAGAATTACACAACGGGGCCGAAGCCCTCGAGGGATGAAGAGGCCACGGCTTCTTATACCAATCGAATTTTCTCAGTTTCGATGCAACCTTTTTATCAAATGATAATTCACTATATATATATATATACACACAGATAGATGCCATCTAGATTTACGTCATTATTATTACATGTAGCGAAAAATGTTTCAAATGAATGGTTGAATAATGGTTTCGAGAGAGGCACATTTTGATGATACTAGTTTTCTTGTAGGTACACATACGAAGGTCATTAATGTTTTTTTTTAATGGAATCATGTACTTTTTATTGCACCTTGATATTCTTTACGAAAAAGTATTAACCTATTTATGTTAAAAAATCATTAGTTTAGCAGATAGTTTAATTTCAATGTTGTTAGGAAATTGTGACTTTCTTGTCAATATCATGAATGTGTGTGTGTGTGTGTGTATAATATAAATATTGAACTCATGATATATAGAAAATCGTGTACAAAAGTCTCGGGAATTTCGGCCGAAATTTACAGAAAACGAGAAAGTTGTCGCCGCTCGTGAGGAGGAAGAACGCAGCTTAATTTCGAACGAATTAAAGTAGAAATAACCGACGAAGAGGCGAACGATAGTGGTAGTGAGAAAAAGGAGGATGCGGCTGTCCGACCGCGACGCGACGAAAGGCTTTTTCAAACGAGCTTGTCAGGCCGTGGCACGAAGCAGCTGTAGCGGCTCGATCGCATTAAACGTATAATTATCGAGTCGTTAAGAAGTGTATTCTGACAGCGGACAGGCAGGCTCGCTAATTAATAAATTGCTTTTTTGCTCAAACACGCTCGCTACATCTGTCAAAACGTGATCAATAAGAAGTATTTTCTCGTCGTTCAATTCAATTTCTCTTGGTTTCGGTTACACTGCTTGAACGACACCAGTCCAATTGCCAGTCACTGACCTATTATTCGAGGTAACCGATTTGTAACTCGATTTCCGATCAATTGACAATTGTTCGTTCGAGGGAAGCTATTTGCTACGATCAAAAACTGTGTCAAACTCGTGATGTGAAAATTAAAATCTACAAAAAAAGAAAAAAAGAAGAAGAAGAAGAAGAAGAAAACGTAGGTATGTACGTACGTAGGTGTGAAAGGCAAATCACCCTGTCCGTGGGTTGCCATGTCATCGATTAATGCGATGTTGTTTGTAAACTTGCAAAGAACAGGGTTCCGTCTTCGCAGATGCTCGGGTAGAAGTATTGGGAGGGCAGTTGAACAAATAAAACTCGCAGCATGTTCGTCGGTCGTCATCTGTTGCACTCTGGTCACGAAATACCGAGAAACGAGTACGGTGAAAGATTTTTCAGGAAACAATGGGACGACTCTTGGGCAAAAGCTTGACTCGCTTCACGGCTGGACGTTCACGGCGTTGCTCAAGCGAAAAGAAGACGGAATGACGGAACACTGGCGAGAATTTTTGAAGGTGACCTATCCTGAGAACGAGCGATGTTCGTACAGCAGCCTACGAGATGCTTTTCAACTCTCTGCAGACCCCTGAAGAGGCAGTAACGGCTGCATTTGTCATGATTAGCCCTTTTAGTTACGGTGACCCGCCATTATGCATGTCTCGAGACGCGCTGTAATGTTCCTACGCTCTCGACGAACCTGCTGATCGCCTGATTATTAACGTTTCCACGTTACACGGTTTTTCGTCTTCACGATATATATTTCAACGCGCGGAACTCTTTCACTAGTACTCGCGCAAAAATTCTAACGAGCTTCGTACCGTCTACATCTTTTTCGCCATCCTGCGAACACGTTGCTTATATTTACGTAATTAACTAGTATAATTATTTTATATCAGTTGTATTATTTGTACTTGAATAATATGCCTATTCGTATCGCACTTCGCTGTTTCATAAATCGTAGAAATTTATAACTTTCTGTCCATGTTGAAATATGTACAGCGTTCCGCGACTCGTGATCAATTTATCAAGTACACGTGTGATTTAAGATAATTTTCAACGAAACACACTCAAAGTTTATCGCTTTAAAAACAAACAAAATTTCATTCCACGTCTTTTACTTGTTTTTACTCGTAGGATACCTTCGTGTCGATTATTCGCGCGTGTCCAACATGGAATTGGCTAAATTCAAGTTTATATAGTTTATATAGTAATTTTCAAACTCGATTATTCTCGAAATATATTCGCTTTAAGGAAGAAATTTTATTCTTTCTTTTCGACACATTTTTACATTCCACTCGGTTGATCACGAGTCATCAGACATTCTTCATATTATATTTTATTTGTATTATATGTCTATATTTATATTTATATTTATATTTATATTTATATTTATATTTATATTTATATTTATATTATATATTATACATTTATATACTTTGTACATTATATAAATTATTTACACTATGATTACCCTTTTTCTCTCTGCGCACAGTTTCCCATTTTTCAATTGACGCACCGAAATCATCGTGTCGACTTCAAAATTTGTTTGCTACCAACAAGGTTTGTCTTGAGAATGGAAACGTTCGAACGCAATCGTCCGAGAAACTTTGGAGGAGCTTACAAAAAAGATTGGACAAACTGCAAATGTTGTTTTAGGCTCGAGTACAAAGCAGGGTATTAAACAGACCCAAGCTAATCTAGGCAAACACAAGGTTTCGTTACGTAACGAAAACAAGCCCTCAACTGTCTTTGTGGCCATAATTCATAGTTAATTCACGTGTAACTGAAACTGTCGTATTTTTTTTTTTTTTTTTTTTTTTTTGTCTACAGATTATAATTTCCTCTCATTGAAAAAACGAGAATAAATAAAATGAGTAAATCAAGGTGTAAGGAAATAGCGTGTAATTTCGTTTAATCGATAACAAAAAAAGATTTCGATTTAACACAACCTACTTGTATTTGTATTTCGCGCTGTACACGGTCAAAGTTTTATAGATATGGTGGGACAATAGGAGCAATCCCTCTTGTAAGAATATTCCATTACTGTGAAAATGCTGGTTATTTCGGAGAAAGTGCGCTTATTGATTTGTTTTGTGTTGCTCCCAGATAAAAACAACCGGGAAACACGACACCTTGTGTACTTGCATAGAAACGAGAGTTGCGCTTTGTTGACGGCTTGTGTTGTCCGCTCACGGGATTCTCAAAAGGCCAAGTCGCCTATTGTAACATTTCTGGGCATAGAAGAATCGATCGTACGAGGGAGAGAAAGGGAAGCGGAGACGTTGGGCCTTCATTATGAAATTACGCAACTGTAAATTGAGCAAATACAACGGTCGTGCCCCTGTGCTCTGCTGCTTCAGGCCTGCATTTTTTCCTATGCTTCCTTTGCTACCCTCTGGTAATCTAGGTATCGAGTTACCGAGCAACCAGAGTATAACTCCTATCTGACGAGACATCTATCAGAAGGAAAAAGATTCAAATACGCGTATACCTAGCCTCTCGACTGGCGTCGAATCTTCCAACAGAACGAGGAGAGATCTTTTGCGCTTTCATCGCGTAGAACCGGCCAAACGCGACACGAAAGATTCGCTTTTGTGAATCATGCAGCTACTTAACTCGCTTCAAAAACCCTGTTTTCCATCTCGATAAACTATGTGTGGAAATCTGGACATCGTGCAAAAGTCTCGAACTACTTTGAGACTAATCTCATTTCCGCGTTAATAGAAGGAAATCCCTTGTAATCCAAGTGTTTTTCTCTTCTTTCCTTTTTTTTTTTTTTTTTTTTTTTTTTTTTTTTTCTTTCTTTCATCCTCGTAATCCTAAACTGAAGCATACCTATACATATATATATAAATTAGGTACCGTAAAAGAGGAAGAGATACGCGGGAGAGTGCTTCTCCAAGTGCCTCCAAGAGCATGCTAAAGTAGTGCGCATTCATACTTTCGGATTGGTATCGCGTCGCTCCATTGAAGTCAGATTATCCCGAGCCAGGATTACGTAGGTTTTCGCTCTCCAAGGTGAAGATCATTGTCGAACGACCACCAAATGCCAAATATCCGATGTATCGCCGACGTATTCACGAGTAAATGGCTACACAATGTTCCATTTAACACGCTGATTTAACAACGATAGCATTCGACGTTGAATATAGATGATGATGGTGGTGGTGGTGGTGGTGGGGGGATAATTTCTACGAAAATAAAAAAAGGAAAAAAAGAAACAGAAAAGGGAGAAAAAGAAAAAAAAAAAACGGTTACAAGGACGAATGGTAGTGGTAAAACTGTTGGCAAAGCCGATCAGAGATCAACGAGGTTTCATATGACAGCATTTTGATGCTATTGTCCTGGTAACTAGGAATGACGTGCGAACGCGTCCCCCAGGATTCGTCATAGGATCCTGAGCGACTAATTTATAAAGCGGTAGTGTAGGATAGCCTTATTGTTGGATATAATTGTCATCGGCATTGTACCGTTACTGTGACATAACAATCGTGCTGCTTCTCTTTGTTTGCTTGTTTGTTGCTTGTTCAAAGTTCACCCAACCCGTGAATGACGCGTCTATACTAAAAATCTAGGCGGCCCATCGAACTGTAGCCTGTTCAATGTCTCTGTCGTTTCCGTGTGAAACTTTCTTGCCCGTGTAAACTTTTCAATTAGGTATGTATGTATTATATAGCTATCTACGTATGTATGTACGTGCACGCAGGCAAATGATTCAACTATGATAAAAATTTGAAACTTTATAAGTTTCAACATTCAGCTTTGGATTAAACGAATTAATCGAGTCGATAAAATCATCATTGACCTTGGCGTTAATATCACTGGCAGAAGGAGATTAAAAAATTAGTGTTATAATCAGGTCGAGACAAAAGTGTAAATCACCGCTGGGCGATTTTAACGATCCATAAACGCCTCATTAATCACACGGTGGGTGTTCGGATTCTTGGCTGCCGTGAAAGATGAAAGAGGATAGTAACGAGAGATGTATAAAGCACATGGACAACCTTACATATGTAGCGCTTTATGGCGCGGGATGCGGCGACTGAAAGACCAGTTTCTCCTTTTCGTGGCGTGGACCATAATAGAGCCGTAACCGTGAGCACGTCCACAACACATCCAATAGCAATAAACGTTACAAGTCACGTTGTAAGTTGTAAGCTCTACGGGACGCATTGCGCGAACAGAAGAAAAGATCACGCGTGTACCTATACATCTATATCAATAGATAATAACACAGTAGTCCCCCGAGGTTATTGTCAAATTCTATAATACTCGCAAAGCCGAGATGAAAAAACCTTGTCATCGCCTCTGTCAATTTATCGTTGTCTGATGTCGCTTAGATTCGACAAGTAACGGGTAAAATATTCGTGTATTTTATAGACGATCGATTACAAGTTTATAGAAAGTTTTGTCAAAAATTATTTATGACAGTAACCACCCTCGTAAATCGTAACTTAACTTGTCGAACGAATTTCTTTCTAATGCGTGCTGAGATATGAATTTATCTACATACGCGGCCGTATATGGCCATAGACGAACGGTGTACGTACTTGGATATATATTCACGTATTTATGGATACACATATCCATGGATGCACAAGTAGACGGATACGTTTTGAAAAACAGGGGTCAGCCTCGGTCTCGTTTCGATTAGCATGAGAGAGCAAATAGAAAGCGCCAAATGATTTTTGTTCTGCAGACACGCGGTACACGATAGGGCGTACAATACAAGCGATTGAGCGTAAGGGATGAGAGGTGGATCAGTGTCTGCCCTTCGTGGTGGCGGGAAAGCTTTGCCGTTCGGTTTCTGTGTGGTAAACACGTTGTATTAGCAAAAGTAATGATGGCCCATCGTGCCATTGATTTGTAGCTCCATTAGGTCGGGGCTGGTCGGGGGGGTTCACACCTGGCAGCTCTCCTCTTTTGCCGAGCGCATCCTGCTATCGTTTCGATAAATCCAAATTATTTCTCCTTGAAAAATTTCCTTTTCATCGAACCACACGGCTATCGACACTTCTTCTCCCTTTCTTCTCCATTCTATTCCGATGCGTGCATTGTCAATTAATTTCCGACCGAGTCGTGTCGCGTTTTCAGACTCGTGCGATGCTTCGCTCTGTAATTCTAACTTTGACGAAAAAGAAACGTAAATGTGTACGTAATTGCAGAGAATAATGTAAATAACAAGAAATGCAATATTTTTGATCTAGATACCTATACGTATACATATGTACATATCTGCATTAATTAATTAAAGAGTAAATTCTTTTCATAAATTCTTTAATCAAATCAATCTCTTTTGTCAAACTGTCATTAACAAGGGAGTAAAAATTTTATCTAATAGGTAGTTGGTACATCTATCATGTACAAGTAGGTACCTGTTGTTTGCAACAATTCGCTCATCAAAAGCGTACGTTTGTTTCATTGTCTATAGATAACTTACCTTTAGACGAACTAATGTCTTTGAAGAAAAAGTATCAGATGCGACTAATTTTAAAAATTCACCGTGACTGTCTCGGAAAGAAGACTTCTGTAGACTTTTCCTTCGACACATTTCTCTCGCATTTTTTTTTTTTTTTTTTTTTTTCAGAATATGGTTGGATCCTACCCTCTGAGCTATACCTCTTTTAGACGAATTTTCGACGAGTATTCAAAAAAATTCGTCACCCACCGCAGGAGTCTCCATCACCGATAATCTATTTATTGCGTGCATAATCGCCCTCTTACAAGTCTCCTCCGTTCTTATGGGTCGATCTGTCTTACCTTTTGTGTCTAGCTAAGACGAAGAGGGGAGTTTCTTGCAGGAAACTGAGACGTTGAATTTTACAACAAATCCAGCTTCTTCGTTTAACATTTAAAGTACATTCTGAATGATACCTACAAAAATTTTTAAACAAATTTTATTCTCTTTTTCTCATTTATCCAACCATCGTGTACGTAGACACTAAAACAGTTCTTCTGCATGTTTCTAACAACAATTTGAATCTGAAAATCCTTTCGTTTCGTATTCCTGTGTGTCACAACTTTCAGAGTCTTTATCAAATTTCGCGACAAAGTCTAAAGGTGAATTCGTTGCGTGAAGACAGGAGAGGTTCCTAATTACAGGTTGGTGGTTGTTTTCTCTTTCGATAAGGCAAAAAAGAGAGAGAGATGGGCACGACGCAGAAAGAGAGCGGCAAAGCGCAAATAAAGATATCACGGGTTTGGGCGAGAGCGCGAAACGAAGGGTGCCTCCGGTGTCCTCTTTTCATCTCCTCGCGTCTCCACGGTCTCCCTATAATCCCGAGGTGGGTTCTACCTGCGCGTATAGCGCTGCGGCGGCAGCTGCTCTCTAATTGAATTATCTAGTTTCCAATTCGACTCGGAGATTTCGGCCGAAAGGGCCGACGAAAAGTCATGATGACTAAATATTGAAAAACATGCCAGAGTATTGTCGGCGTCGGCCCCTGACTTCTTTCTTCTTGAGGGCGGGGCTGTCGATTTGTGAGACCTTTTGTTTGCGGTGGTGGGCCTTTATGTTAGATCCAGATGCTTCTAACAAAACCGAGCGACACCGATGGCGGTTGTTGCTGTTGCTGATTTCGGCGAAAAAGTCCGCGGCAACGATGAAAGGACACGCCGCCGAGAATGGAACGAAAAAAAAAAAAAAAAAAAAAAGAAAATACTTCTTTCGAATTTGATTTATCGACTATAGGACTTGACTGTCACTGTCTTTTCACTTGTAATCACACGAATTTGTTTGCATCCGGCAAGCAACTTGCTTAAAGTTTGAATAATCTCAGCGACCATTTTTTATTTTGTAGAGTCTCACGTCTGTCGGCAATAATAAGGCCCAACGACGAGAGGAGAAAAATATCGATGACTAGCAAGTCGCAAGCTTGGAAAGCAAACGTTGTTGGAAAATGTTGGAAGAGAGCGGCGGGCGGTCGAGAAGTACGGTTGTAAATTGCTGATGTTCATTGCGTCACGGTTAAACGTGCCGGATCTACGGAGACACGGAGTGAAAAAGGAAGACTCGCCGCGTGGAAGCAATGCAGTTTCCTGCCGATCCCTTTCGGACGTTCGGGAATGGGAACAATGCCAGTCTGGATCAATAGTCATCTCGACTAAACGACAAAGACGCATTTCCCCCCCCCCCCCCCCCCCCCTCCCCAAAGTCGTATAGTTCTCCCGCCGGAGTGGAACGTCGCGCGTTCCAAGCTGCTACAGATAGAAAGAGATTCTGAGTGACGCCCGTGACGACGCGAATAATGCAGTGTCGTAAAACACTAATGTCCCATCATCTAACTCCTTGGAAATGCTAACCGTACTACGTACGAATACCAAGAAAAGTCTCAACAACCGCTGCAATCTATCTGTCAACGCGTGAAACGAATCGAAACAAAGAATAGAATGTTTCCGTCTGCCATTGAATATAAAAAGTTACCTGATTCGAAAAGTATTCTAACCGGATAACAAGCAGAAGAGTGGAAGAAGAAGAGGCGACAAGAACGAGTTTCGGCAAGAAGAGAAAGGGAAGAAAAAGGAGAAAGAAAAAAAGAAAGGAACGATGGGTGTCGTGTGTCGGTGAAAACCCGGAAACGTGATAGACGCATCAAGGGTTGAACTTGATGGAAAATCGGGCGAGCCGTTGAATAGATTCCATTTTGATGAAGACGAGGTGTCGGTAGGCTGGTCGACGAGGAAGAAGGAAGGCTCAGATCGCGTTGGTGCAAAGAATTTGCGCATTAACAGTGCCGTAGGGGAGAGTGGAAAAAGAAAGAGGGTGTTGCCCGATATCGTAGGTTTTTACAGGGCGAAAGCATGGCAGTTCTTCGGCCATTTATTATTTCCCGCCACGCACCGGCGTCCCAACAATACCTTCCATTGACAATTTCTGCTTCACACACGACGCCGCGCACCGCGACGCTCCGCCCACGATCCAACTACAGAGAGAACCGACGAGCCCTCGGTCTCCACTCCAACTTCTGTCGTTCTCCTTTGCCGACACCGATCTTTCGGGGAAAAGATCCCTGTTCGAATCTCGTACGTACTCTCACTTCCACACACACGTATGTATATACTCACCACCACCACATCCAACTTACACCGCCCTCCCTCCTCTGCCTTCGCTCCATAAATATTTCCTTTCCAAATCTTTCCTTCTGTTGGGAAACAGAACGCTTCTGTTCCCGTTTCTTTCCCTTATCGTTTGTTACGTAAAACAGATACAACCGGTGGTGGGTGTATCAAATGGAACGTTTAAGCGTTGTAAACGAACGTGTGTCTGCATTAAAACGATGTAAATTATATGTATATGCACTCGTACTTTCATATATAACACACGCTTGCTATAACGTACAATTGTAACGATTGCCAATGAATAATTCTTTTTATTTTTCATGTAAATGTACAGAAATAGGCACTTGTGAAAATATTTGCATCTGATAAGTATAAAAAATAGTACGAATTACTATCTACTTTGACAGAAAAGAAAATACCTGAAATGCAGGCGAAATCCTATGATCGAGAGGAAGAGGAAGAAGAAAGAGAGGGAGGCCATGTCCTCGTGACAGCGTGTTGCCGTTGCCGTAACCTCGGAAATGAGCACTTGTTCTACAAATCAAGAGCACAGTCCGTCACTTTCGCGGCATTCTTCTGCTCGATCTGTTTCCACCATACATTTGTTTGATGCGTATTGTCTACTACTCTAACAATTAGTCACTGTATTTATTATTTTACGAGCACCAGGTACTTGCTTATCTGCATATAAATACAATTCCGATGTTTCAGGATACTTAACTATGTACCTTGAACCGAAAAGGTTTCCCTTCGCTGTAAAGTTAGGCGTATCTTCCTTCAGAATTTAGCTAATGCTCCAATAGTGCAAGCATTCTGTAACGTAACAACAGTAATTTATATAGTGAAAGCTTAATTTACTACCCTGTAAAGAAAGTTAATATTAGAAATGATTAAGTTTATCGTGATTTTATAGAACTATAAAAAGCACTTGGATACTTTATATTTTACAATCAATATATTCAAACTTTAACGCGGATACACAGATACCATACATGTATCGGTACAATCTCGATTCGAAGGTCAAATTTTAAATTTTTCAATTCGAAACGACGTCAGGTCGAGATTTCATATGGAAACAGGTAGGCAACGTACGACGGATTGCTCGTCGATAGGCGCCCCATGGTTCTGCATTTCTAAAGCTGCATTACCAAAAGAGCCACGTAAAATCGAACCAACATGCCAAATCGAATTTATCTATGATTGTTTGAAAAATCTCGTCATTCCAAATATTTCGTCTTTGCCAACTCTTTAAGCTAACGTTTCAGCTCTATATTTTACGTTACTTTGCTGTACTTGTTAAACAATGATCTGTGATGATACTGAGAAATAAAAGCTCCGCAGAGGATACAAAGAACCCTTGCACCTCGCTTTTGCTAAGCACAATGGCACCATATTGTGAAAATATTGATTACGATTCGCCAACAATGGAGACAATGCCGTCGACTTCGCTGCCGTGGCGACACTTGAAAAAAAGAGCTTCTTCTCAAGTACGTCTTGTATGCCTCACGGCACGGCGCGGCACGGCGAGGCGCGGCGCGGCGCGGCGCGACGCCGCGTCGTGTTTCGCTGAAGTTGAATTCCTTCTGCGTTGAATATATTACATATTATACAGAGTTCTTTTTTTGTTACAAGGAGCAAAGTGTTTGTTTTGTTGTAAGTTTTTGTTGTAAGAAGTAGAAATACTCGAGGCACTTTCACGCTCATTTAGTATCTATATAATATCTGTCAAATTTTCGCGACAGATTATAATCAGAAGGTCTAAATAAACAGGACTGTTCGATCTTCTCTCGTATCGATTCGTAATCATCACGTTTCCTTCTAGTATTATGTTTTAAATAAAACAAATCAACAAACGGCAGTTCATCATACATTTCGGCTTATTTCGGCGAAAGAAAAGTCACAAGAGGCGCAGGTGACGCGCACAAGTGCGTGAAATATAAAATGGCAACGGCAGCATTTAAATATTTTTCACTCTCGAAAGATCAAACAGATAGGTAGGCCGCTCGCTTCGTGCTCACCAATAAGCCGTCCAAGTACTCGAAGAACTGTTCACGTGCTTGTACGTGTCCAACTTAAATTTGCTGACGAGCCTTCGGGCGTTCTTGAATGACGGAAAGCGGGATGAAAAGAACGGCGAGACAGAAATGCCAAAACTTTCGAATCGAATAGACAACAAATTAATTCCGTCGGGTAAAATAAAAAGAAATTTAAATTATATATTTTTAAAACTACTTTTTTTTATTTCTATCGACGATGCAATTGCGTTAGCAATTTAACGTAATTTGATCCAAAAAGAACAATAGTACGAGTTTATCGTAAGAAGAAAAATATAACGATCATCTTTTTTAATAGAAATATTCATTTTCTGTTTTAATTCTCAAATTACAAGCGGATAAATATCTACATACATACGACTTTATTATTTCTTATGGATATAATACCTATTATCAGTTTATTTTTAAAAGCTCCATTAGTACCTATCATTAAGTATTTTTTGAGGATCTTTAAAGGCACAATATGGTTGAAAATTGCCTTGAAATTCGAGTGTATTTTCGTACGATAGGTATCGCTCGACTCGTTTTTTTTACGAGTGGAATATTTAGAAACAGAACAGAATCGCGACGAGCACTTAGTTGGAGAAAATCAAAACGGCAAATGATGAAGAAAGAAGGACGTATGTATGTATGATTTTTTTTTTTTTCTCTCGAATCAACGAGCCATTACGAAAACGGTCGGCCTCCTCTCCGCCCCAATGCCAACAACAAAACGCCTCTCTAGAGCTGGCGAAATGCTCCTGAATCGAACAAATTTCGAATTTCGTGCATGTGAAACGAGAGGATAAATGTATGGTGCGTGTACGTTCACGTAAGAGCACGAGCAAGAGGCAAACGAATGCACGCACTCGCTCGAGGGACTAAATTGATCGAACCCGTTTTGTTTGTGGTCACTCTTAAAACTCGAGTGACAAAGAATCATGCTCCCCTAGCGTCGATATGTTCGTTTCGAGCGTTTTTCTTTTTGCCCGCTGCGCTCGCTGTTTCCCCTTTGTTAACTTGTACGCTCTTTCTCGCATTTCGAAAACGTGAGACCATTGTTTCCCCTCTTCCTCTACCGTTCTACCAACCGAGTCGTGTTCTCTTCCGTAAAATTTTCAACACGCATACACACGCGCGCACATACGCGCCGTTCTTCCTCTTCCACCTTTCCTTTCTTTCTTCTTCTCTTGGATCTTTTATGGCGAGCCATATGGCGAATATAATAATTGCTTGTTAAATAAAATCAAAAATGATAACATCCATCAGCACAGAATCTACTTACTAATACTTCTATAGGATAATTATTTAATTATATTCTTTGAAATATGACGTACTACTCATTCAGAAAATATAGCTGTAATGCTTATCTTATCGTATGCGATTAGCAAACGATATTTACTTCATTTTAATGAACACTAGCTGTCTTCTAAAATATAATACGTTCGAAATCGATGGAAGAAGTTTACATAACGAGTGTAAGAAAAACAAATTCTGTCAAAAAAGTGTTGATATTCGATCTTATTACTCAATTATCGACAATCGTTCGATCGTCGAGACTCTGCAGTAAGGAAGATTGAAGATTTTTACTGGTGTATTTCGTAGAGAACAAAAAAATGAGCAACAACGATTTATGGATACGCGATGCGATTACAAGTTATGGATTGTTATTGTTTGTTTTTGTTATCGTCGTGATTTTAATATCACGAAAATGGTCGGACTTGAAGAAGTGCATTTACAAAGCTTACTTGACCGGATTCGAAGTGGAGTGTGCCGAACTCATGATACCATACAAGAAATTCTTATTCAAATCGTTGCAACACGTTGTTTCAGGCGACAAAGTATTACGATCTATGGGCTGCATACGTCTCCTTGAGATTGGTATTAAAACGGGTGTGCATTCCACGTATGTATATACATTATCAATAGTGTTGCGGATGTAACGTATCTGAAATACATATTTATTTTGTCTTTTATATGTAACATTTAAACAAAAAAAAAAAAAAAAAAAAAAAAGATGAAAAAAAAAATTTTTATAATTAAAAAAAAAAAAAAAAAAAAAAAAGATAAAATCAGATCGTGGTAACCTTTCCCTTCTATAGATGTATGTATCTGTGCGATTAAGGCACATGATTAAAAAATACATGTATCAATCTTACAGGTGAAAATATACAATTTTATCCAGACAGTACACGTTTGATTGGTGTTGACCGAAATCGGAGATTACCCGAGTATCTAACAAAAGGAAATCGTTCTTGGCAATTCTCACATATCATTATTGAACGTTTAATAGTTGGTGATGGTAGCTGTCTGAGAGAGGTACCTACTGGATATGTAGATGCGGTTGTAACAACAAGATCATTATGTTCGGTAACATCGTTGCAGTCGACGCTTCGAGAGATCCATAGAGTGCTGGCACCGGTAAAATAACTAATCTATTCTTTCAATCTGATATTCCTATGTCTTCATTATTAACAATCAGCAATCTATACTTACAAGTATATTTCGCGGTAAAATTTAAAATTTAAAATGGTGTTAACTATTGATATAATGGTGGTGATGATGATATTTATTTGTTTAACTTTCCTTTCATCAGTAAGATACAAAAACTATACATGTGACAATATGAGATTAGATAACAATTAACGATGTACTTTACGTTGTATGTTGTAGGGTGGTCAATATATATTCATAGAACATATACCTGAAAATGAAGGAACACTTCTACGATGGTTGCAAAAGATTTTATCACAAACAAAAATATGGCCATCATTTTTTGGTGGTTGTCGCTTAGATATTGATCCTGTTGTAAATATTAAAAGTGCTGGTTTTAACCACATTACGTGGGATATATTTACACTCGACGGTTACGTATCTCATCCTTTTTATTTGATTCTTTCAAGGCAACATGTATTAGGCATGGCAATTCGATAGTTAAATTTAATAAAACAGGAAAATAAATACAAAGATACATATAAAATATAAAGACATAAGGATTTATATAAATATAAAAAATAACATCTACATATTAATATAGATACATACATATAAAGTAAAAAATAAAGAGTAAATTCTAAAAATCCTTAAATTCAATTTTTGCAACTATATGTACACTGTGTTTAAACAAGTTTAATTTATTTACACAAACATATGTAAAATATAATCTTATACAATGCTGGATATATGTTACATGTATCACATCATGAGAAACACTAGAACTTTGTTGCTCACTGGATAGGAATTTACAAATTGAAAGCAGTATATTTCTATATTTTCCAATTCTATATTTTCATTACAGTATCAATTAACTAAATTAAATTGTATAATTTCTTATTAGAAATACAAAATTATTTCTGTCAATAAATTTGTTTTTACACGATTACTGAAATATTTGAATTGTCTATTTCTTTTGAACTTATGACACTACATAAAAAAAATTTAGTATTAAAAATTGGAATCTTTATTTAACCCTTAGGAACACGCAATTTAAAAAGAAAAAAACTACCTGCACGAAAATTTTTTTTAATATAAAAAAATATATAAAAAAAAACGTTTATTTCAATTATTAAATATAAAATGAAAAAAAATTTTAATAAATTCTTTTTTACAGAGTGGGGCATGAATAATCTCACCATGCAACTAATGTTTTAAATAAAATTGAAACACATCTTTAGGAGGGTTAAAAAATGTTGGACAACTTTAAAGCCCCTAACCCCACAGAGTTAATAGAGCTGTTCAAATATTTCATGTTTTCTTACTAGTCAGCATTTTTCTTATAAAAGACAAAAGAAAAAAGATACATGTCATAAATATATAAAATTAATACACATTACTGCTACATTGGTTATAAAATATTCTACAACTTTCCCCCCTTTTCTATTTTTTTTTAATATTTATAATTTAAAATGACGCGGGTAGAAATAATACAGACTAATTGTACGTGTAAAATCTGTTCCACTCTAACTCAATAAAATATTTCAAGAGATTCTTCTTTTTAAATAATAATTTGTTAAATTACTACGTTTCATTCGTTATCTACAAACAAATTATTAAATGAATGTTATGATGTTGTCAATGATTCAGAATCAGAATCAAAGATTTTTGTTCTAAAGCATAAAGATTTTCTTTTCTTGTTTATAGGTAATAATTTAGTTTGATTTTTGATTTCAGTTTGTGCCTTAATTAATTTCTGATTACAATTTTCATTCATTCTTTTAAATCTAGTATCCTTAATTGGAGACTCAGAAAATGATTGATTTGATAAAATAGTCCCTAATTTTTCCACTGTATTAAAATTTTTATTTAGTGTTTTATGCTGTTGTCTTTGTTTTGATTTTTGTGTATCTTCTGAACAATGTACAAGTTTTATGAATTCATCATCCTCATCAGATGAAAACGTGATGTACTGTCTCTTCTTATTTTTGTTTGCATTTGCATTATTATTTTCAAAAACTATTCTTGGTTCATCAGGACATGATGCTATATCATTTGTATGATGTACATCTTTATTTATATCTGAAGTTTTTGAATTATTATTAAAAGAATTATCCATACTATATACTTTTGTATATTTTCTATTTCTCGTAGCATACTTTCGCTTAAGATTATTCTTACTGGTATTAAGTTTTAATGATTTTTCATTATTTATCCTTTTTACTCCTTTTTTTACACATGCTTTTGACGTATCTACTTTTTTGTTACGAACTTCACTATTTAATCTCTTTCTTTTATTGTAAAATCTTTCTTCTATTTCTAACATATGATTTTTTGTACTAGTAGAATAAGAATGAAGACTACTTTTGGAAGACATGGATAAATTATCTACAGAACAGTCATCAAATGATATATTATCACATTTACAAATAAAAACACTACTTTCGCTAGTAGTGTCGTCAGTCACTAAATTCATAATGTTTGAGGAAAAAAGTTGATTAACATCATTTACATTATCATTTTGTAATTGGGTAGATTTTAATGCTCCACTTTTATTTAATATTCTATTTAATGAAGTAACTGTATCTAAATTATCAAAACTTTTCGTTATGTTAATAGATTTTGTATACTTCTGAATTTCGAGCTCTGATAATCGTTTTAAACGAACTATTGGATTTAGATTTAATTTATTATTTGGTTTTTTATATTTCTCAATATCGCGTTTTGACAAACGTGATAAATAGACAACTAAGTGTTTCATATTCGTCATTTTATTTGATTTTTTATGCCTTTCAGTATTAACTTCTTGTAATCGAATTGTATCTAGATTGTTAATATTTGTTGTCTTTTTTAACTTTTTATATTTTGCAATATCATCGTTTGATAATCGTGTCAAACAAATTAATGGATTTAAATTTTCCCATTCTTTTGTCGTATTATTAGTTTTCTGGTATTTTTCAATATTCATTTCTTGTAAACAATTTATTGATTCATTAAATTTCTTTTGTTTGTTTGCTTGTTTTTTATATAAAGAACTATTTGCACATTTATCAGTCTTACCTTTCACCAAATATTGATTTAACACAGAACTATCTTTAATGTTTTGATTTGTAGAAACAGTATTTTCTATACCATTAGTCAATGAAGTTTTAAATTTTTGCTCACTTCTTTTTTTTATACGTCTCTTACGTTTGTCATAATACGAAACACTAAGTCGACTGTTATTAATTAATTTGTGAAATGGGGCAGAATGATACATTTTTCTTTTGTTATAAATTTTAAATTTTTTTGAGTTACATCCAAAATCCAATGCAGGATGTAAACTTTGGTTTGATATAGATATTGTACTTCTGCTACTACTTTCTGTTCTAATAAGATCAACAGGTGAATCTCTACCACTGTACAATTTCTTTCGTCCTATTTTTGTAAAACTATTTTCCCACATACGGTTTTCTTTTATCGAGTAAGGTTCCTCAGCATTTGATAATTTCACATTTTGTTCAATATGAGAGTTTCTATTAATATCATCAAATGTATGCATTAACATTTTGTTTGTCAACAATTTATTATAATCAGATTTATATTTATTAGTTGTTTCATTATCTGTATTAATTGTTTCTGACAATATATCTATGTTATCGTCATCTGAATTTCTTTGTGCTTTTGTTATATATTCTTCTACATTTATATTCTTTCGTTGAAGCATATGATTTGATATGATATTATCATTATTCTCCAATGTAATACTACCATTATTATTCTTCAATATAATATTTTCATTATTGGTTTTGTGCATTTTATCTTGTATTATTTCAATATCTTGTGCATTCTGGGAAGTTATTACTGAATTATCTTTTGCTCCTTCTATAATAGCCATTGTTTCTACTTTGTTAGTTACATTCATATTTGATAAAATATAAGCAGCAGTATCAACAGAGCTACTAGAAGACCTAGAATGCGATGAACTTGCAGATTTTTCAGTGAATAATCCAACGTCCAATTTGTCCTTGTTCATATAAAGTATTTTGTAGGGTAGATAACCTGTATTTATCCAATATTGTATTACACTTAATGGTTTACACACAAGCTCTTTCTTTGTTTCCACTATTGATTTCTGACTTTCTTCTCTACAAGGTTTTAATGTAAAAATATCCAATTCAGTTTCCTTAAATTCCTAAAACATATAATAATTATTAGTATCATAAAAAGAGAGATGCTATAAATATGTATATATTGAAAGAAAGGAATACAAATTATACATACTTGTTCTGAATATTTAAAAAAGAATTTATCCCAAAATTTTTCTCTATCTTTTATAATGGATGAAGGAATTTTAAATGAATCACGCTTGGAACCTGTGATTCTGAAATATATATGTATTATATATATTTAGATAATATATAGATAAATTATACTTAAAAATACTTAAAAATTGGATGCAAAAGAAACATATAAATAATATAAAAATTACAAATAATGCATAAAAAATATAAACATATATTATATTTCATTTGTCATGTATATTTAATGCACTATTGATGCATGTTTCCAAGAATAATAATCTTTAACAAAATGCTAAAACACTCTCTCAATTTTTGCTGCTTCTTGATTTCCTCTTTGCTTTTGATTAATCAATGTATGTTAAATCAATTTGATAGATATAAATATTTATGTATAGAATTACATTTTTATTTACTAGTATATACATAAAATACTAATTGACTGACAAAACAATAAAAGATTACGTAGGTACTCACAGCTAAACTATTAATATTATATCTTTGACTATTGTTAGGTTAATCATATATATATATATGTGTGTGTGTGTGTCTCATGCCAAATCATAATATTAACCTATTCCAATGTTTAATTTACCTTTCAATAACATCATTATAAGATAATGAAAGTGAATTGACACCAGAAACCTTTTTAATTACTTTATTTACCATAGCGTAGGTTTTTCTTCGAAAGTCATGTACAACAATATAAAAATATTAAATTTCATGATTAACTGATAGAATATAACTAACACGTGTATTGTATAGTCATATATTTAAGAGTGACATCTATTACATTAAGAGTTCGAATAGTTTAGTACATAATTTGTTAATTATTATTTGTATATACGTAAAAACACTGATATGCAAATCTGTAATATACACATATTTAATAAATAAAAAAAGATGTAGAATAGTACCTACTTACATTATAATTTACATGCTTTTTTGTTGTTCACCATAAAGATAGAAATATAAGTGATTCCATAATGATCACATTTTAAAATAATAAAGATTACACAGCTTATGACTACTAAAATGACTTATTCAATTTATTGTCATTACGAGCACAATTAAATTTATAAAAAATTTGATAATTTTATGTGTTTAGTACGTAATATTGATACTTAATAATTTATAATTTACACAATGTTGTACATACACAATGTAAAATTTTAATAATGAAACAACTTGAGTAAAAATGCATAGTATATATTTCTTCTTATATCGACATAATTTTTCTAGATATTAAATATTGAAGAATAGAAATTATTGTGAAAATAATTCTCGTGGCCTAAGTTCTGTCTCTTGTGTTAGAAATCAGCCTAGAGGATGAGATAATATAAGATGGACGCACTGGGAAATAGCTACTAGCGACCTTTCGTGTCCTTCAAACATCAGTTTCTTGAAAGCTGTGGACGCGTTGGTTTGGATCTTACGGACGTCTCATTTGGTCGTTGGTTTTGTCTCTTTAAATTTAGTTTGGCAAGCATTTCGAAAGGTAACAACTAGAATAAATTATGTAGTTTGATAAAGTAATACATAGAACAATACAAATTGCGGCTTCATTTTGATGGGTATAACCTTAAGAATGTATGAGTATTATACTATAATACGTTGTATCAGTTGCAGTCTTAATTTTTATATATATTCTTCATTTAACTTTTACTTGAATTTTATTACAATATGAAACTATTTTATTCGGAAATACGTAGTTTTATGATGAATATACATATGCGAAGCGATCAACACCATATGACCTTGAAATAATAATGTTTCCAATAGCAAAAAATCTCATTGTCAGTGCCTGTCTAGAAAATTATTTGAAATCTTTCCTACAGCTTATAATACTCATATAAAATTCTTTTTCAGATTTATTCTTTCATTGTCTTAAATAGCAAATTCTAGTACTATAATTTTTCATATTTTCATAAGTCTAACAATGAAATTACTCTAAATTGACTTTACAAAACATGATGACAGAAATTAATATATTAATAATAATATTCATGAATTTTTATATGAATATGCAAACATATTTTTGATGATCAATTCTCAAATGTTTGCAATTTGGTTATTTAAACTGTATTTGTAGGAAGTAATATATTAAATAATAATCATAACAGATAAACATACAGTAACATAGTAATAACAAGTAAATATTTATATATATAATCTATTTTGTATAACTTCTGTAAAAAATATCTGTATACTTTGATTTAATTTTAGATTCTTTAAATCATTAATTAAATTTCTAGTTATCTAAACTTTTTTATTTAGATCATTTTGAAAATGATATTTTTCACTTATGTAGAAATATTGACTCCATTAATAATTTATTTATAAGTCAAATACATATAATACATATAAACATGGAAGTAATTGATTATTACATGAATATAAATTATTAAAATATGAGTCTAAAATCATATTAAAGTATAAATACAAAGTACATATATTTTGTTACAAATGGACAGAAATGTATTACATTTTTACTTAATTTAACAATTTCTATACTTGAATAAAAAAAAACTAGTTCCAAGAAATGCCAAAATAGTAAATTACTTACTTTATGTGGAAAAATTTGCTTTAAGGAATGAATAACAAAAAAATATGATATAGTCAGATATGATATTGATTGCTATGATATTTAAAAAATTATTTTGCTAATAAAAAATTTAGATAACCTAATAAAATTGTATAAAACTTGATAGTTTATTTGTTTAATTTGGCATTCTCTTGATACATAAATAATTAAATTTTAAAAGTGAAATATCGAATTTAAAATTTGAAAAATAAATGTGTGTAATCGAAATGATAACGATTATTATACATGTTTCTTCCGTTTAAAAAGAAAAAAGTAGTACACGTACCATTTGTAAATCACTGCATTATAGCGGATCTTTACGTCATAAGATACGATTGCGTAATAGTTCATAAAGTTAATCGTTAAAATTGTTGAACTTGAGATTTTTCAGTAGCATTTTTTTTGTAACACGCCACTGTAACGTGATGATCTTATCATTTTTTGAAGTTAAATTTGACTTCATTGATAACTGCTAGGTCAGATGTGTACATAGTATGTATTGGAAAAATTATTGACCGTTAACTAACTCTTGCGATGAATTTACATATTATTTAAATACAAAAATAAATACAGTATATTTTATAGTAATTTCTCTGCTAATGTATTATATAAAATTATATTAAATATGGTTCTTTAAAATCTACTTTTCAATTTTGTAAACTATTTAAGCTACTATTTTTTAAAATAGTGAATTAGTACAAAGAACTAAGCTTAAAAAATATATATATTTTTAAATTTTTATCGGTTACCATTGTATAAATGAAATCATTGTATATTTTTTTTTTTAAATATAGATAAAAGTACTTTGACACTATATTTTGTGAAAAAAGATAAAAAAATTTAGGTACTTTTTCTTGTTCCTAAATACAATAAAACGATCACTACCAGTAGTATTCAGAAAACAATTTTTAAGATCTAAAAATGAAATAAAAAAGAAAAAAGAAAAAGAAGCGTAAACAATATATGTACATGTAATACAATTTTTACAATAGAAGACGGCAAATGATTCATTTTCATTTGAAGATGCTTTTCCTTTGAAGATATAGAATAAAAATTCTAAAAATCGATGGATCTTTAGATAAGAAAGTATTATAATCCACTGTGTGATACTGTTTGGACTATGTTTAATTGTTTAATCAGAATTCTGTTTTGTAACAAGATAATGATCCAAAGTTTAACTTAATATAGTATATGACATTATTATTGTCCTACTATATTGACATTATCCAATATATGATATTACTTAACTTAATATAAGATTTGTCCAATATAATATATGACAAGTATAAGATTTAAGCCGATATCCGCTCTCTAATATCTTCTATAATATAGAAAAGATGATTTAGATTAGATAATAATATATTGAATGATTTTGAAGAACACGTGATTTAATACAATTAATTTATTTGTTAATGGTCGTATAAAGAACATTCCTTTCTTTATTTTTTAATCATTTCAATAATAATTAGTTATCTTTTTCAATTATTTTAATAATTTGGTAATTATCTTAAACTAGCTTGAAGAATGTTTGTTTGTTACATTTATAACATATGATATATTGCAGAAATGATATAGAAATAAAACAAAAAAAAAAATTTATATATATATATGTCTGCTGTATATGTACATATATATTTGTCATCAAACATATTACTATATTGTTATTTTTACTTCTAAAGTGTATAATTGCTAAAATTAATTAGAGACTCGAAATATCTGCGGACGATGGCGGCAATCAGTGCAAACGGATAATATACTTGCATACGTACACATACATATACGTTAAAAGCTGATAAAGTTTTTACAGCTTTATTAGGTACACGTTTTATTTCTATCAATTTGCCTTAATTAATTCATGGTTCATTTGTTACTCGACTAATTACTCGACATGTTAACATCAATTTTTATTTAATATTCTAAATCATAAAAACGTTTCGATAGTTAACTGTGTATGATTAATAGTTATGTATTAGGTTAATGATGTTTATGTATTATCTGAACATTGTACGAATCGCATGTTGTGTCAAAACCTGTTTATGGTTTTGTTAAGATTCCTAAGAAGTGAAGTATATAATATATAGCATACATACATACATACATACATACCTATGCGACAGACAAATTTTTGTATCTATTATCGGGAATCATCACGATAAATACGTATAGCATATAGAGTCATACAACATAAACAATTTTTATCCATTTTATTTAAATTTTCAAAAATATTTTATCATCACACACATGTGTACGTACACATGTAGATATAGGTATGAACACACAAATTAATCTAATCAATGGGTCAGCGAGTTCGATTTTAATATTTCTTTCCCACATGGTTAGCAATTTATTTATAAAAAATGTCAATCGTATTTAAAAAAAAACAATTCTCAACATAAATATTGCATTATGTTCATTATAAATTATTGTTGCTAATCGCTGTAATAACTGTCTATTCAAGCATTCTTTTCTACCTTTATGGATACCAGGTATCAATGCGATACTATCGATAAAATATCGATAGAACGTGGATGGCGTGAAATAAATTGTAATTATTTTGAATAAATGAATTAGAATGATGATGTCGCCATTTAAGTATCGGTACACCTGCTGTATGCACTGGCACCACCGCCATCGTCTAATTGTAAGACGTCCATTGGACGCGTTCAATTCCCGTGTCTGCTTCCGTTTGTTGCGACACTTCCGTTGCCTGCCGAATAAGCGGTTCACACCTTATGCATCGACGAATACAGTCGGACGTAGTTTCGGAATCATCGATTCTGTATTGCAACTAATACCTGTCTACTCTTTATTTGCGCAGCCTACCAAAATGGTCTGGGTTACCATCCACGATAAGGTACCTTTGAGTAATCAAGCAGTGGACCACAGTGTGTTTTACAATGATTATACTGTGTGTGTGGCTGTGATTTTTTTTTCCTTTCGACTTCAACTTCTTTTCATCATTCACATTATTGTAGTATATTTGATCGTTACATTAGATCATTACTTTGCGTACATACACTAGGCCAAATGTTTGCGAATAGTACGATACAGTTCAATGCTCGAATCGAACTTGGACCTAGGCGCATACGCTTCCGTTTTTACCGTTCGTAATAGATTTAAAAATTGACACGATAATTGATATCTGTATCCAGTTGAAAAGTCCAAATTGAAAGTCGAAACTGCTTTGAAAGAATGTCATTTAAAGATCATGTACATCATACGTATGTTGATATCTATCATGATTGCGAAAGGCAACGTAATACTCGCAAACATTCATTCATTTTTTAAATCTGACTCGAGGCAATAATTTGATGATATTTCTGTCTTTTTTTTTTTACATTTGCTTCATCGTATCTCCCTCGTTATTTAATTTGTTTTACGCTTGACTTGCAATACTTTTAAAATTGAGTGAGTGTGACAATTATTTAGGACTGGCTATTGTAAGTTTTAACTATAAGCAATTGTATATTAGAGAAAAAACGACTGTTTTAACTTGCAATTAGTTTCTGCATGGTTTTGTATGATTTTTTACAGTATGAATTTTAGCACTTGTGTGTTTTTTTTTTTTTTTTTTCCTAATGTATTCGTTAGAATTTCGATACTTTTTTAAACGTCTCCTCGCTTAAAGCCTATTGAATCTTGTAAAACTAGTTCACACGAGCAATTTTGTTACTTTTGCTATCACTATCGATTAATTTGTTACATATGCACATATGTAAATAGACTGTTGAACATGTTCATTAATTTTTATACATTCGATACTAATTTTATATACTTGTGACAGCAACTTACGACGCCTCTCTCGTTCAAAAGAAAATATATTCTTTCAAGTGTTTCAGTTTTTCCTATAAATTATGTATTTCACTGAATGACTAATAAGAAACGTTCTCGAAATTTATCCTTATTGAATCAATCCTCCCCTCGTACTGTGTAAGATTTCTGCATGATGCAGAAATTCAAATTTTTAATGTACATACATTTATTAATACATTTGCTGCTATATATACTACATTCAAAATTTATTGTTGAAAAAGTCGAGTTAGGAAAGAATAGCGAACACGTAAACGTAAAGAGATGCGAGATGATATCGATTAGTTTTAAATTAAGGATTTTTTAAGGATATTTCGGATTCGGTATGCAACTTCTGCGGAGAAATTGCTATATCTTTGTAAAAGCGAATATCTTAAACGTTGTTTGCCATTTCTTAATTATTCGCCTTTGATTGATAGCTTTTCAGTTTTTTTTTTTACAATATATAACACTAACAAAGTAAATAGTCAAGTTTGAATTAAACGATAGCTTTGTTCAGACAAAAGGAGTTTAATTTTATGCAACATTCAATGACGAAATATATATTTATTTGGTTATTGTTTGACAGTGATTATTCAAGTTAGGGGTGAACAAGTTTTCTTATGAATTTTACTTCGAGGTAACAAGCTTATTCTGTTCTACATTTTCATACATATGTCTATAAAGAGCTATATCAAAATACAAGGACAAAAACTGGAAACAAATTAATCGATGCTCTTTGAGAGAGTAAATTAAAAAAAATCAAGGACAAAAGAGTATTTATCAGGTTGCAGGACTTTTATATAGTAGTTGGAATTTAAAATTCCTTGTTTCGATTCGAACACCTACAATTTTCGTATCTAAAGAACGTAAAGAGATTACCTGCTAGTGAAGGATTCGAATTTTACCAAAAATTATAATATACGCTTGAAAACATGATGACATGAAACATATTCTCTTACCGTGCTCACAAGAAAATACAACTTGCTAATAAGTAATAAGCAGTGTTAAGTTTCACGAATGTACACATCAGTTATTTATGTTTACTTCTGACACGTTCCATGTCGTGAGCGACTAATAGGACACGATACCTACAAAATGCTTTTGAATTATTTTAATTTCAACGTTAATCCTGATATTAGTAATAATAATGATATATATTTTTCCGCTTAATTTTATGTAAATAGTTTTAAGTTTAATAAATTCATTAATAGTTGCTTGCAAATTAAGAAATATGTATGTGCTATTGGCACCTATATATGTGCTTTTTGAGGTAAATTACTAAACGTTCGAGTTTTGAATGAAATTTAATCGTTAACGTATATTTTCGCAGATGGCTGGAAAGCCGAACACTCAAGCTTTGTACGCTCAAAGCCAGTTAGATCATATGTGTGCCTTGGACATTGACAGCCATGCATCGTTCGTTCGTCTTTCTGGAATTATTTGCACAATCGGTCCGGCCTCAAGGTCCGTCGAAACACTCGAAAAGATGATCGAAACCGGCATGAACATCGCCCGGTTAAATTTTTCTCATGGATCTCACGAGTATCACGCCGAGACTATTAGCAACGTGCGCCAAGCGCAGAAGAATCTGTCCAGCCGGACTGGCATCAACGTTCCTGTAGCGATTGCACTCGATACTAAAGGTCCAGAAATCCGTACTGGACTTTTGGAAGGCGTACGTAACTCGTTCATTCGTATGTTTCTTACGTGTTAACACTAGAACTACCCAAAGTGGTCAAAATGACCAATTTATAATTTTTGTTAAAAAGCTACCCAAAGTGGTCAAAATGACCAATTTATAATTTTTGTTGAAAAGCTTGTGCACAAAGCTTTCCTATTTTTTTCACTTTAATGTCTTTGATGCGAATTTTATACTTCAGTTGTCGATACTTCAGTTCTAGTGTTAAATAAACGCTTGAAAATCGCGTGAGCTTGAATGAGCAATTGGAAATATTTCAAAGCGTTATATCTAACTGTTTTTATTATGTTCTCAGGGTGGATCTGCTGAAGTCGAATTGGTTAAAGACCAGACATTTAAATTAAGTACCGATAAGGCGTACATGGAAAAGGGCAATGCAAATATTGTCTTCGTAGATTACGAAAATATTTCGAAGGTGTTGAAGGTCGGAAGTCGCGTTTACGTTGACGATGGTTTGATTTCCCTTGTAGTTACTGCGATCAGTACGTATTATTTCTTTATATTCTTCTGAATTGAAAAATTAAACTCAGTAAAGATTTTTGATGTTCGTATGTATTTAAAAAATATGCAAGTTTTGAAAATTTGTTAATTTTAATTGTTTATCAAAGAAACACTGAAGTCTGAGCATGAACGATAAGCCTCGAGTTTTCTGTCATTAATTAATATAATGTTATAATTTGCGTGAATGAAAAAGATATAATGTAAAGATCATTAGTAAAGATCTGTTAAAAAATTGAAACTGGTTAAAAATTATACTACGCGGATATAATTGAGCAAATTCGAACAAAAATAATGTGAATTAATTTAATGGATTCAAAGATAATCCTTTCATGTTATCTATATATGTATTTCAGATCCAGACGTGATTGTGACTACCGTTGAAAACGGTGGAATGTTAGGTTCTCGCAAAGGTGTCAATCTACCTGGCTCTCCTGTAGATTTGCCAGCCGTTTCTGAAAAAGACAAATCTGATTTGCAGTTTGGCGTTGAACAAGAGGTTGACATGGTCTTTGCATCATTTATAAGAGATGCCAAAGCTTTAGCGGAAATCCGTTCAATCTTCGGTGAAAAAGGAAAGGACATTAAAATAATATCCAAAATTGAAAATCAACAAGGAATGACAAATCTCGATGAGATTATCGAGGCTTCCGACGGTATTATGGTAGCACGTGGTGATCTTGGTATTGAAATACCACCGGAGAAGGTATTTTTGGCACAGAAATGTATGATCAGTAGATGTAATAAAGTTGGAAAACCGGTGATCTGTGCTACGCAAATGCTCGAGTCTATGGTGAAGAAACCACGTGCAACTAGAGCTGAAACATCAGATGTAGCTAACGCTATACTCGATGGTGCAGATTGTGTCATGTTATCAGGTATAAATTATGTTATATTATTAATTTATATATATGTCGTGTTATTAGGTACAAATTATATTGTTAATTCACAAGAAATTTCTCAATTAATTAATACATCTCGATATCGAAAACGAATTGTTTTATATGTTAATAAATATTAACGTAACAATATTTATCGCTTCGATAGGTGAAACTGCCAAAGGAGATTATCCATTGGAATGTGTGCGCACAATGGCTAATATCTGTAAAGAAGCAGAGGCTGCAATTTGGCAGACACAAATTTTCCAAGATCTTACCAGCAAAGCGTTGCCACCAATTGACGCTACTCATGCTATTGGAATCGCTGCTGTCGAAGCGTCTGTAAAATGTTTAGCTAGTGCTATTATAGTAATTACGACTAGCGGTCGTTCTGCGCATTTGGTTGCAAAGTACAGGCCACGTTGTCCAATTATCGCAGTAACTAGATTCCATCAAATTGCGCGACAAGCGCACCTCTACCGTGGCATTTTGCCTCTTTATTACGAAGGTAATAAAATATAAATTACATCACAGCTTTTGAAATTAAGTTCATATTTAAGCTCAGATATATTTCACATAAAATAAATTTCATAATTCTTTTTGTTTGTTTCCTACGTATTATAGAAGCACCACTGGCTGATTGGGTGAAAGACGTTGATGTACGTGTTCAGTTTGGTTTAAAATTTGGTAAAAGCCGTAATTTCATTCAGTCTGGAGATTCAGTTGTAGTAGTCACTGGATGGAAACAAGGCTCAGGATTTACGAACACACTTCGTATTATGTATGTAGACATAGATGTTCCTCGAGAATATGAAGTATTTACTATACGTAGTCAAACAGATAGCTATGAATATATCATGTAGTTTCTACATGTTTGATGTATGCAGTGCATTGATATCATTTGTCGACTTCCCATGCATGCGCTTTATAAAAATATGATTTGTTATTCCATGTGTTTATTTTAACAAAGTTTATTTGTTATATTTTTTTTAACAAAGTTTGTTAAATGAAGGAAAATACTTAATGTCCAATTGCAATTAACTTTTATATATTTGACGTTGTTAATAGTTTTTGTGTAATTGAATGTTACCTTATAGTTATATGTTATTGTCATATATTTGATTATTTTTACAAAAGCGAAGCAAATAAATTTATTTTAGTTTGTGCTAGTGTTTTCAATGTAATTATTGTAATTAAATATTGCAAAATTAAATTAGTTCTTAAAACGTAATAATTTTAAGTATGCATTATTTAAAATTTATTCTATAAAATAATATTAAGATATATTTTATCCATATAATATTGCGATTTGGTGATTAAAAAATTGTTTGGAACATACTGTGGTGAAAGTACTGACATAATTTACTGATAAATATTATTTTTATATCTTAATCTTTGTGTTGTTAACTGCGATAACTATGTTTTTATTTGTAACAAATTAATTTTTATATTCTCACTGTTTAAACACACAAGTTTAATATCTTAACATCTTATCGAACATCATAATTTTGATATATATGTATATATATGTATATATATGTATATTTTTTTTTTTTTTAGCACGGCTGAATAAACGTCTACTGGTACTGTAAGAAGCAGAAGATACTAAATAATTCTAGATTTTGAAAATCCGATATTTATGTAACTTATACTATGATGTATGGTAACCTTAGTAACATTATTGGGAGGATAACACTCTGAAGATGCCAGTAGCTGCAGTATTATTGCCATTACAATTAAAAGTTCAAAAATACAGCGCACCGAACTGTATATATGTGTATAATTACATGTGTATATTAATTTTTATACATATACATATATACATATATACAATATCCATTGTTAAACAATAAAGTACAATAATTATTTGAAACAGTAAATTATTGAAACTTGGATTATTGCTAGGAGAAACACTATGTTTTATTCTTTAATTACTGTAGAAAGTATAAATAAAAAAATTTATTTTATTTTAGTGTATTCTTTATAATCCTAAATTCAATACCTAATTTGTATATACATATATAAATATGAAATGTAGTTAAACGCATCAGCTTTAAGATACATTCACGTAGAACGCAGATTAATTATGCAAAAAGGTCAAAAGTCATACATATTTGATTAATGGTACTATTCGAGTAGAAGCTTCAAATCTTTATTCTTTATAAGTTTTATAAGTCAAACGAGATATAGGGAAAAAGTTTAGGATCTAAAAATGTAGATGCAGTAGCGAAAGTTCATAAATTAATCCCCTTAATTAGTTTTTTTTTTTTGCAAATGAAAATTTAATCAATTCATGGACACCGAAACGTCGCGTAGCGGTGAAACGGTGGAACTAAAATATATTGTTGTGTTTGTCACATAATGTTGCGCTCTTTGTCTCGACGACGCTGCCATCTACACACCTCTCACCTTCGACGGGAACTAAAACGATAAAAATGAAAAATCCGATAGATGACAGCACGTGTATCGATCATGTAGCGACCGATATATCTCCAAAATCTACAGTGGCGCCATCTATACAATCATCCTGTCGAAAAGTACGATTCCTGTAAATCGACATTATAAATTGTAAATTGATAGTTTATTTATTACTATGGAAATGTTATTGCCATGATTACTTGTTTATAGAGATGTATACATAGAATTACATGATGAAGACAAACATCAAACATATAGTAAGACACTTGTATCGTCTACTCGCTCTGATGGATCGAGTGACTTGGAGGGGGGTAATGTAGCGACCGATATATCTCCAAAATCTACAGTAACGCCATCTATACAATCATCCTGTCGAAAAGTACGATTCCTGTAAATCGACATTATAAATTGTAAATTGATAGTTTATTTATTACTATGGAAATGTTATTGCCATGATTACTTGTTTATAGA
>NW_025110509.1:124332-152057 GCF_011392965.1 Frieseomelitta varia | reverse complement strand
AAATCTGTAATATCAGGAATTGAGCTGAACCTACTGCTTTCGCGTGCCACCTCTTCGAGCCTCATGATGTCCTGATATTAAATCGCAAGTTTTAGCTAGAAAGAGCATGTCGTTCTGCAGATTCTCGCTGTAAACCGTTTTGCGAAATTCTGTAATATCAGGAGTTCAGCTAAACCTACTGCTTTCGCGTGCCACCTCCTGAGTCCTCATTTTCTCCTGATACAAAATCTCAACTTTTAGCTAGAAAGAGCGTGTCGTTCTCCAGATTTTCGATGTAAACCGTTTTGCGAGAATCTGTAATATCAGGTTTTCAGCTAAACCTACTGCTTTCGCGTGCCACCTCCTCATTTTCCTCATTTTCCCCTGATACAAAATCTCAAGTCTTAGCTTGAACGACCGCCTCGATCAGCAGATATTCGCTGTGAAACATTTTTCGAGAATATGAAATATCAGGAGTTCCGTTGAACCTACTGTTTTCGCGTGCCACCTCCTCGGACCTGGTGGTCTCCTGATACTAAATCTCAAGTTTTAGCTAGAAAGAACATCTGGCTCTGTAGATATTCTCTGTAAAACGTTTTTTGAAAGTCTGTAATATCAGGAGTTCAGCTGAACCTACTGCTTCCGCGTGCCACCTCTTCGAGCCTCATAGTGTCCTGATATTAAATCTCAAGTTTTAGCTAGAAAGAGCGTGTCGTTCTCCAGATTTTCGCTGTAAACCGTTTTTCGAAAGTCTGTAGTATCAGGAGTTCAGCTAAACCTACTGCTTTCGCGTGCCACCTCTTCGAGCCTCATGGTGTCCTGATATTAAATCTCAAGTTTTAGCTAGAAAGAGCATGCCGTTTTCCAGATTCTCGCTGTAAACTGTTTTGCGAAAATCTGTAATATCAGGAGTTCAGCTAAACTTATTGCTTTCGCGTGCAACCTTTTCGAGCCTCATGGTGTCCTGATATTGAATCTCATGTTTTAGCTACAAAGAGCATGCCGTTTTCCAGATTCTCGCTGTAAACCGTTTTGCGAAAATCTGTAATATCAGGATTTCAGCTAAACCTACTGCTTCCGCGTGCCACCTCTTCGAACCTCATGGTTTCCTGATACTAAATCGCAAGTTTTAGCTAGAAAGAGTATGCCGTTTTTCAGATTCTCGCTGTAAACCGTTTTGCGAAAATCTGTAATATCAAGAGTTCAGCTGAACCTACTGCTTTCGCGTGCGACCTCCTCGGACCTCATGGTCTCCTGATACTAAATCTCAAGTTTTAGCTAGAAAGAGCATCTGGCTCTGCAGATATTCGCTGTAAAACGTTTTTCGAAAATCTGAAATATCAGGAGTTCAGCTGAACCCACTGGTTCCTTGTGCCACCACTTCGCACCTCATGCTATCCTGATACTAAATCTCAAGTTCTAGCTGGAAAGACCATCCTATTTTCAAGATATTCGCGCTAAATATTTTTCGAAAGCTTGAAATATCAGGAGCACTGCTGGTTCTAAAGTTTTGTCGTGTTATCTTCTGAGACCTCATATTCTCCTGATACAATATCTCAAATCTCGACGTGAATGACCATCGCATTTTCATGATATTCGCGCTTATTTTTCTAATTTTTGAAGTATTAGGAGCGTAGCTGGCTCTGAAGTGTTGTGGTGCCACTTCTTGAGTCCTCCTGTTCTCCTGATACAAAATCTCAAATTTCAGATAGAAAGTCTGTGCCATTTTGAATATATTCGCGCTGAAATATTTTTCGAAAGTTTGGAGTATCAGGTGTACAGTTGCCTCTAGTATTTTGACGTGCCACCTCGTTTTCTCCTTATACAAACTCTCAAATTTCAGCTAGAACTTCTGGTATGTTAGTCTTTTGAAAAATATTTCCCTGTGAATATCTTAAAAACGGGATGGACTTTCGAGCTAAAAATTTTGATTTTCTATTAGGAGTAGATGAGACTCGAGAAGGTCGCACGACGAAACTATTATGGATGGTGATAGTCATATTGCTGGTACATTCACTAGTTCCCCAACTCACCGTTATTTAAATGTAGTATACGCTAAAAAAAACCGGTTATTTTTTAGTATTGAGGGCCACGAAAATCCATAAGATGCAATGTCTCATGGATTTACTCATATACGTCGTCTGTGACGAGATTTTCTCCGGTGGATCTGGCGCGAGCGAAGCAAAAATTTGGCTGTATTTGCAAATGATTCCCGGTCGCCTGGAAGACGAGCAGGCAGACGAGAGGCAGCTGATGCCTGGATGGGGGTTGGCATTCTGCAATCAATTTGCAGAAGCGCGGCCACGCCGATGCGAGATCGCGGATCCGGCGGATTTTGCGGCGTGGCCGACGATGCGTGACGCCGCGGAAGACCACAACAGAGAGAGGGGCGCCGGCAATCGCGTATACACGCTCCACTTTGCCGGTGTGCATCGCGGAGCAATGGCGAAAAGCTCGCATGCCATCATCGCGCGTCCTCTCATGACCCCCGTCGCGTCGTCGCTTGTTCATGCGTGCTTATCTTTTCTACGGGATCAAAGTACCGTAGAAAAGATAAGCTGTAATTCGTTACGTGGATTGGTTTCGTCTGTTTTCCCGCTAAAAGTCGCTCCTTTCACGATACCTTCTCGCGATCGACTGTGAATTGATCGTGTCGCATGCAACGATCGTTTCGATCTTACCTATGATTTCACGTGAATGTGTTATATTTTCGTATCTGTTCTAGATGTTCTGTTGGAGTTGTGGATGAATATTATGAGCCGTTTAACGATGATTCTGGGTGCGATCGGTTGGTTGCACGTTTATTTCCCTTTTACGTATTTCAGGTTTAGGTTACCTGTGACTTTCTTTTTAGCCAGAAAGGAAAATTCTGAGCTGTTGGACGATGTTTGAGTTAATATACTCTTCTATAGAATTTTTGTTTCTAGCTTGATGATGATCTGATGGGAGTGTGTTTTATGTTTGTCTTAGATGATGTTGGAGGAAGTTGAAGTTGTATGTATACTTCATTTTTATGTATTACGTACAATTTTTTGCAAATAATATATCGCAATCGGATTTATTACAGATGACAGTTTGGGGAAAATTGTGAAGAAAAATTGTGAGCTGTTTAATGATTTAATGGAATTATTATTATTGGAAAAGTCACTCTCTGAGCTAATCGACCAGTAACAAAAAAGTATAGCTCTCATGAAATTTTACTTGTTAAATACTTCATATCAGTTTGAAACTCTTAAAATGGGACTTGGGCCACTTTCAAAATAAAAATCTTCATCACTATATCAACCAGAAAATTTCCTGTATACAGAATCTTAGTGATTTTAAATATATTAGTTGCAATTTGTTCAAAAATGAAAGGATAACGTTGAAATATAAAATATACTGTTAAAGCATAAATGTAAAATTAAAAATAAAATATAATAGTTATTACAAAATTATTTATAAATACAAAATTAAAAATATAATATTAAAACAGCTATTTTGGAAAATGGACTTGGGCCACTTTCAAAATAAAAATCTTCATCACTATATCAACCAGTAAATTTCCTGTATACAGAATCTTAGTGATTTTAAACATATTAGTTGCAATTTGTTCAAAAATGAGAGGATAACGTTGAAATATAAAATATGCTGTTAAAGCATAAATGTAAAATTAAAAATAAAATATAATAGTTATTACAAAATTATTTATAAATATAAATTTAACAATAAAATATTAAAACAGCTATCTTGGAAAATGGACTTGAGCCACTTTCAAAATAAAAATCTTCATCACTATATCAACCAGCAAATTTCCTGTATACAGAATTTTAGTGATTTTAAATATATTAGTTGCAATTTGTTCCAAAATGAAAGGATAACGTTGAAATATAAAATATACTGTTAAAGCATAAATGTAAAATTAAAAATAAAATATTAAAACAGCTATCTTGGAAAATGGACTTGGGCCGCTTTCAAAATAAACGGCTCATAGTTAAAAAAAGAGAAAACGTATCCCTGCAACGCGTTCATCCGCACGAAATCGACGCGTTCTTCGATCACTTTGTCACTTTTTTAAAAAAACTGAACAAAGAAAAAAGAAGAATCGCTAGGTTGAACGCCAAACGCGCGAGAATCGCGCCGGCAGCGCGAGCCGACACGGCTCGTCGTGAGAAACCAATGAAGCAACCTGGTCGTTAGTCGGTGCCCTCCCCGCCGCCGCGTGTTATACCGCGGCATAATCGTTTATCGGAGTCATGCGAGGCGACGGAGTGCCGGCTGGCAGTTTCTAAGTTTCGCCTCGGTTTAACTACAGTCCGCCGGGTGGAGTGTGGGAGGGAGACGCACACGCGGGTCAAGGAGGAAGCCAGATATCGCGTTTATATGGCGTTTCGCGAGCGAGTAACACCTTCGACGTCGCGTGATACCGGTAATTACTGAAAAATAGCCCGCCGGCCCGTTCCCGCTTTTAACCCGAGCCCTTTAGGCGAAACGGCCCTGGCCAATTGCTCGTTACCAGCTATCGTGCATAGCGCAAACGTCCCACCTCGCCTCGCCTCGCCCGTGGTCCTCGGGATTCCTGTTGTAACTTTTCATTTATAACAAAGTAACACTTGTGGACGAATATACGACGCGTCTTTACAGCTCGGCTGACGAAACAGGATGAAAGGTGATCCCAAGATCATAGTACTCACGCACATGAGTACCCCAATGGGTGTCGCACCTAAAGCCATTGCCACCATTGATGAAGATGTAGCGAATATGGCAAAAAATCGAGTACCCTCTTGATATGCAACTAATGTTATTAAGTAATGATGTAAAGAATACTCAAATGTCCACGTCTTATTTTGTAATAATTTCCACTTATCTGTCTCTTCGTTTGCCTTTGTGATGAATTCTTGAAATTGCAAAGAGACTTTATGGACACCCTGTATATCCAGTTGTTCCCTCTAAACTGCGTTGGGAAATGTGTTGTTAATTGTGTCTTTACCTTTTTGCCATATTACGCGCACGCGCGCGTACACTCGGCTCGCAGGCTCGTATCGGTTCAAGGATACCGCCCGGACGAGAACAGGTTCGTCAGCCGCGTTCGTTCACCGTTTACGTTTAGCCGTAGCTCGCGATTTTTCATATTCGATGTTTAATCGACGCGGCCCCGAACGTCAGCCGAAACGTTTAATCGCGCGGCCGTGTAACTATATTAACCCGCGGGACCCCGATCGCCTCTGCCGACACGGTTATCTCCCGTTTCCTCCGGGATTGATATGCCAATTAAGCGGCACCTCGAGGCTGAGACCCTCGTGGCTGCCACGCGTGTGTGCGTGCCCTTCGCCGCGTTATCTCCTCTCCGCTTCGATCCAACATCCATCGAGCACCGGGCGGAAACGCCGATTCGCGTCGAGCTTCCGAGATTCTTATGAAATCTCCATCGATAACTTTCATTTCGTTCGGATCAATTTTTCGCGCAATCATGTTGCAGTTGAAATTGAATTGGCTCCCCCCGCCCCTAGCAATCCCAAAAGTAACAAAAAATTGATTAAACAGTTTTAATAATAATTATATAATATTATAATTTAATAATATTATAATAATTTGAAAATATTATACGTACTGTACTTCGGTATTATAATGTCACACTTGTTAAAACAAGCCATAGTTTTATTTTAAACTCAATTAGTTACAATATTTATATATTATTATACATTTTTATTATATATATATATATATATATGTGTGTGTGTGTGTGTTATTTATTATTTATATATTTATAATATATATTATTTTTTATTTATAATATAATATAATATAATATAATAATAATATACATCTTATAATAAATAATATGTGTATTATTTATTATTTATATATTATTACGTATATTTATCAACTACAATTTATACACGGAACTGTAACAATTTACTATTGTACTATTTATTATTAGGAATAAAATACACTGAACAGAAGGTGAAACTTCCTTCTTTCTTTCTTCCTTTTTTTAAATCAAAGTCTTCAAAGTAAATTTGCGTCAATTTCAAATTACTTTGTTGGTAGCTCTCTGTATAATTTGACAAAACTAGTCAATTACATTATTTATATACTATTATATATTTTTATAATATAAATATGGTATTTATTATTTATATATTTATAATACATATTTTTTATTCATAATAAATAATATAATATAATAATAATATACATATTATAGTAAATAATATGTGTATTATTTATTATTTATATATTATTACGTATCTTTATCAACTACAATTTATACACGGAACTGTAACAATTTACTATTGTATTATTTATTATTATAAAATACACTGAACAGAAGGTGAAGCTTCCTTCTTTCTTTCTTCCTTTTTTTTAAATCAAAGTCCTCAAAGTAAATTTGCGTCAATTTCAAATTACTTTGTCGATAGCTCTCTGTATAATTTGACAAAACTAGTCAAATAGAGTGTGTTCCAAGTCCTGGACACTTTTTCTCTATAACAATCAGTACTAATGCAATTTTCAAACTGGCACGTGTAGGCACTTATTCAAGCGAACGTATTAAGTAACCAACGATACCAAAAGAAAGTTGGTGATATTATTGCGCTAACATTGCTTCGGCCGTGGTTGCAAAAGAAAATTAAACACACGGGAGGGATGGAAAGCCTCGAATTTTAGGCAATTTGAAACATTTAGCTCGAGCCCAGTGCTCACGAAACGATAACACGATATTCCACTCGATACGCTGTCTGCAAATTTTCCGCAGCGCGCCAAGAGAACGCATTCCTTGAAATAAATCGCTCCACTTATCCACATCTCAAACTTGTACTTTCCAGCGAAGCTCAAACAGAAGGAACAGCGGTATGGCGTGACCGTACGGTTACCAACGATAAGCTGCAAAGTACACGGACTGACGAAGCATTTAAAGACGCCTGCCGTTTCATTTGGATCCCGGCTCGTTGCCCGCGGGACTTCTCTATCACGAAACGGTTTAATTTTCGAGAGCTTTTCGATCCCGCCCGGTCACGAAAGCAGCGGCAATTTTTATCGGGATCGCGACTAATCTTCGAAACAATTCTCAAGGTGTGCTCGACTCGGATCATTCGAGTACCTCGTTTCCCAGACGATGATGCATAACACGGTGCTGCTCACGAAATCACCGCGAAGAACGAGATTTTTATCGACGCTTTTGTTGTTTCAGCGAACGCTCGATTATTCGTATCGTCGAGCCTGCGTCGTGTTATTTGACGTGGACTTGCTTTTCTTTTTTTTTTTTTTCTTTTTTTTAAAGGATGCGATTTATTTGTGTGGAAATGACTGGATAAAAAATCAAATTTCTAATGACATGATTGATTTTTATGGGTTTGAAATACAGCGTGGAAAATTGATCTTTGACGTGTGTAGTAATAAAATTAGTACAGTTTGTAGAGATACGTGAGTGTTGTTCTTTAATTTTGATGCGAAATTATCTAACAGTTGATTTATAAATATTTTTTTTTATAAATCTTCCTTTGCAACATAGAGAATTATATGTCATAGCGGACAAAAGAAAATTTCCAGTAGAAACATTACGAGTGCTAATAATCGTAATATAATAATATTAATATTTAATAATGTAACATGAGCAATATACAATACATGCACAATGACATAATGTATCTAAATGTTAAAATTAGATTCTGAGATATATTTTACATTTATATTTATTTATCTTTATTTCTTCATCTAATTTATCTTTATATTTATTTAAATAATATAACATTAATCTTTAAACTTCCTTTTGTACGACATTACAAATCTGCGAACAAATGACATCAACATAATGCGATCATTAATTTCGAAATTAAACAGGAGTGTAATGATCCGCTGAGATTTCAACGATTCAACTAGAGATTAAGATTTGTTTTCAGATTGGTTAATTTTCAAACTACAAGTATTATTTAAAAATTTATTCCGATCATGAACAATGAACGTGAATCTGCAATTTAATAATGACACTTCTGCTTTCATCTGCGTTTTATCACGAAATATTCGTGACGTGCAAATTGTGAATTGCGCTCAATTATGTAATCGTTATTTCGTTATTTCGTTTACTAGCGCGTGACTTTTCATCAACGTTTCAACGATACGCGTTGATAACACGGAACGCGTTCGAATGACATGTTTAGACTTCATTCGCGTGAAACTGGCGATTTAATTTTAACAAATATTCTTTGTATTTATCGATATTCCGCGTGTTCGTCGATAGACGTATGTTTAAAAATATCACGTTTGACAGTCAGCGATTAATCGCGCGATGAGCTGGCAGAAATAAAATTGTTGGCGCTGATCGCACGTAACCTTAGCCAGAAGAAATACAATCGTTTATTTCGGAATGACATCTTGACCTTATAAATTTTTAATCGTCTTCTGATCAAAATGAATTTCACTTCTTATTGTCAACTTAGTTTCTGAGAACTGTTTCACTTGAAGTAGGATTTTTTTAATTATTATTGAAAACACATTCTTTTTCTTCTGTTATCGAAGAATTTCAGTAATTCAATTGTAATTCAATCCATAAATAAAATTTTTTGAAATTGTAACGTGCAGTACAGTTGCTCATGAATGTGACTTAACAGTCATTATGTATTAAAAAAAATTTTATTATTTATGTATTAAAAAATTTCATTACTACTGTTAGGAAAATATTAATATACAATAAAAATTGTTTATCACGATTATATCGATCAAGTCCTAGACAAAAGCTAAAAAGATATTTGTTACAAGTGTATTTTGATAATGATCCATCATATGAATATTCCTCGAAATTCAATGGGGCCATTTTTTATTATACAACTCTTATTATATAATTCAGATGACCATTCGTGCTGTACACTAATTTATGTTTGCAACTTCTTGTAATTTTTCAATTGATTCCAAATCTTATAATCGTAATATAATTGCTATAATAATTGTATTAACAATAGCTTATCATTACAGTACATAAGAATTCTGTTATGGTAAATGTTCGAACATGTGATACACTGATATTTCTTTTATGTAAACTATTTATCTATCTTTCGATTATCTTAACATTCAAATGTTATATTATCGAAATAGAACACTTTTTAGTAACAGATATTCTATTCTATTATAGTGTTCGAATATTAAAGATGTTGGGAAACGTTTAACCATATACAAGACATTATGAAATGAGAAGTTTGAGTTTAGTACTTTCATTTATTTACGGGTTTCAAAGTTCGAAGATTTAACATCATATCACGTATGTACGTATCTTTTTCATTTTTTCTAACAGAAGAAACATGTTACTTGGAGGAAAACGACACCTGCGAGATATTGGCTGCTTAGTACCGTCAGTACAAAATTATTTTCTGCTTCTTCGTAATTAAAAAAGATACCTTGAATGTGGCCTGGTTAATATATAATATATATAATAACGTAATAATATAATATAAAATATATATAATAACATAATAACATAATATAAAATATATAATATATAATAATATATAATAATAATATAAAATGTATAATATATAATAATAATATAAAATATAATAAAATATATAATAAAATATATAACAATATAAAATATAATAAAATATATAATAATAATAATATAATATATATATAATAACTAATATTACCTAAAATAAGAGGAATATTTCAAAATTAAATGCTCCGACTGAAAAGGGAATTGAAAGGGTTGAAGCACAGTGTATCGCTACACGGTTAGCACACTTACTCTCCTCTCGTATGAAACGCTCCCTGGCAATGGCCGCGAAAGGGGGTAGGCGGAGGAGGGTAAACCAGGCTCCTTTAGAATTCGCGCGCGAGCAGCGAGCCAGAGGCAGAGAAAAATATCCAAGATGAAATCGGCGAGGGTCAAAATGCATGACAAATAACGCGGCTTGTCCACCGCGGAATGAAACAAAACCCCGGCGAAGAGCAGGACGCCGCTTTGTTCCCATTGTGGGCCCGGTGTCACTTCAAGGTAACGTTGCATTCGGTTCCCCGGTCGCGGTGTCGGGTCGCCATCAGATGACGCTTGATAAAGGAACGACAAATTGGTACCACCCGAACGACTGCTGCTCTTCTCGAAAGATCCGACCGCGATAACGTTCGTGTCGATAAACACGCTACACGGCCACGTCTCCCGCGATTTCATGCGCCGCCGTGCACAGGCGATTTTCGTGCCTGTTTCCGGTACGTTTGAAAAATCGTCGGTTTTTGTGCGACCGGGGCGAAAAAACAGCTATACGAGCCACGTTTCGGGAATCGCGGGACGTCCCTTCCACGTGAAGCTTCGGGGATAAACGCTGTTTTCTTGGGTTATGATTGTAGCTTATAATATATAGCTATAATGTATAGCTGTTAAATATATATATATACAGTTTTACTATATAGCTATAAATAAATATACAGTTATTAAAAATAAGCTATATATAGCTTGTAATTTAATTATAAAATAAGCTGTATAATTTAAAATAATATAATAATTTATAATAATATATAATTTAAAATAATAAAATAATTGTATAAATAATTATGAAATAAGTTGTATAATTTAATTAAAAATAAGTTGTATATAGCTTACAATTTAATTATAAAATAAGCTGTATAATGTAAAATAATAAAATAATTGTATAAATAATTATAAAATAAGTCATTATATAATTTAATTAAAAATAAGCTGTATACAGCTTATAATTTAATTATAAAATAAGCTGTATAAATGTAAAATAATAAAACAATTGTATAAATAATTATAAAATGAGTTGTATAATTTAATTAAAAATAAGCTGTATACAGCTTATATTTTATATTTAATTTACAATTTAATTAAAAATAAGCTGTATAATTTAAAATAATAAAATAATTATAAAATAAGCTGTATAATTTAAAATAATTGTATAAATAATTATAACATAAGTTGTATAATTTAATTATAAAATAAGCTATATAATTTAAAATAATAAAATAATAATAAAATAAGTTGTATAATTTAATGAAAAATATAGCTGTATACAGCTTATATTTTATATTTAATTTACAATTTAATTGTAAAAAAAGCTGCATAATTTAATAAAATAATTATATAAATAATTATAAAATAAGCTGTACAATTTAAACCAATAAAATAATTGTGTAAATAATTATAAAATAAGCTGTACAATTTAATTAAAAACTGAAACTATGTATCGTTACTGCAACCTAATGGGAATTACTCCTGGGGAAATAATAATGACGATAATTATTATCACTGCAAGAGATTCTTCAACTTACTATCCGAATTACTATTTTCAAGAACCTGACCTTTCGATTTAACAAATAAATCTGTCGTTCGAATCGGGCGATCGTTTCGGACGTGAACGAAACAGATCAAGATATCGAAGGAACCGACATACTCCGGCGGAATGCTAATGAATTCAGAAAGGAAGGACACGTAGAAACTCTCGAATGGAAGTTACCACGAGACAAGTCCTCCCCCCCCCCCTGCCGATATCATCGGAGTCAAGTGTCCACAAAAGGTACATTGTTTCTTAGAAAGAAGTCACCGCGCGCTCTCCCGAGATCACGGTTGGCCGATTACAGATTTCGATCCGATGAACATTGATCCACCCTGCCATCAATAAGCGTTCACTGATGAGGGGCCAGACGAGAAAAAAAAAATTTCTACGCGATTGAATTGATAATCTTCCGGTCGAATTGGTCGCGGACCTGGTCGGTGGTGCTCGGATTATTCCAAAGTTTCGACTTGCGACACGGCACAGCTCCAAGAATTATCATCTGAGAATATTGTTCTCCACCAGAGGCGAAGAAACAGCGTTCGAAGACGAAGATTTGGATGTTATTTCGTTCAGTTAAAGAAATTGCCAATTCAATTCAATACAATATACTTTTCATCATTTTAACGATGATTTGTAACAAAATGCATTTATAAAATACAGAATGCGGGAAAGCTACTTTGTTTCTTTATAGAGAATCAGGGAAAGGAAAATCATAGCTTTTTTTTTTATAAAGAGTGTCGAGGTGCAGGGATTAACAAATCATTCCATTTAAAGAAGTATATATAAGTATAATAATTATAATAATAATATGTGTAATATTCCATTAAAGTATATATAATTTTGAAATATTCAGAATTATATTACGAGCCTTCCTATACTGAATGACTTTCGTTCATAAAATTTTTTCGCGAAACGTTTTCAAAGGCAAAAGAGATATTTTGATCGTCAGAAACGACTAAAATTGAAAATTATATATCTTCTAACATAGATAAGGAAATACACATATTTCATATCTTAATTACTACACAGACAAATAAATTACGTTTTATTTACATGTGATGGATATCATGTCCCAAATTAAACTGTAAATATATATATACAGTTTAATAATAAAAATATAATAACTGTAAAATATATATATATGTATATATATACGTAAAATATATGTATAATATATATATTTCTAATACACATACTTCATATTTTAATTATTATACAGACGAATAAATTACGTTTCATTTACATGTGATGAATATCATATCCCAAACTAAACTGTAAATATATATACAGTTTAATAATAAAAATATAATAACTGTAAAATATATGTATAATATATACATATATATATTTCTAATACACATACTTCATATCTTAATTATTATACAGACGAATAAATTACGTTTCATTTATATGTGATGAATGTCATGTCCCAAATTAAACTGTAAATATATATACAGTTTAATAATAAAAATATAATAATTGTAAAATATATATATATACATATATATATATATATATATGTATATATATACGTAAAATATATGTATAATATATATATATTTCTAATACACATACTTCATATTTTAATTATTATACAGACGAATAAATTACGTTTCATTTACATGTGATGAATATCATATCCCAAATTAAACTGTAAATATATATATACAGTTTAATAATAAAAATATAATAACTGTAAAATATATATAATAACTGTAAATAAATATAATAACTGTAAAATATATATATGTATATATATACGTAAAATATATGTATAATATATATATTTCTAATACACATATTTTAATTATTATACAGACGAATAAATTACGTTTCATTTACATGTGATGAATATCATATCCTAAATTAAACTGTAAATATATATATATGTATATATATACACATAATTTAATAATAAAAATATAATAACTGTAAAATATATATTTCACATATATTTAGAATTACAAAATAGTATGTGTTTTAATACATTTACAATTTCCACCAATTCAAACCATACCGATAAAATTCCCAACACATCAAATCAAATCAAATCAAATCAAATCGAAGCCTCTAGCAATCTTAGCATCTACTTTATTCCTGTTCGTGTCTGACGTCTGACTCGAATGGCATCGGCGGTTATTAAATCAAGATAACCGGTTTCTTTTTTTACCGATGATTGAAGCGATACAACCGATCGGGAATAATAGAGATTGAGTTTGAGGGAATACGCGCGCTCGTGACAAAGGGAGGACGCGCGAGCGCGTTGCAACCGCGATGTTGGTTCAATCACGGGTTACAAGCGCGATCGGCCGGTCCTCCTCGTTCGGGTCTAGTGGCGTAATCTTCCTTCGGCCGACGTTCCACGTGAATCTACACGGTTCGTTTCGATCGAACAATGCGGCCCGATCCAACGAGATCCACCGTTGATTCAGTATCGATCGATCGATGCTCTGTCATCCTCACTGTGTCTGTCTCAACTTCGTCCCGTGTACACCAGTACACAGTGTATTATATCTTGCGATCGGACGCACGTCGGAAACAGGATTATTCAAGATCCACTTCCCTGTTGCACTTTAACGAACTCTGCTCGGTAGCCTTTCACCTCACGAGCTCGACAATCGAAAGAAAATTGTCGATCGTGAGTGAGCGGGACAGCTGGTTTTCGCCATTTATTGGAGAACTGTAACTTTTAATTAATTTAGTAGTTTAATTAGTATTGCACAAGACGCGAGAAAGTAAGTTTAAATTAAGTTGAATTTATAATAAAATAATTATTATTCGATTGGCATTCAATTTGTATTAAGGAGCAGCACTATCTTCTTCAGTTTAAACGCTCTATCGATTATTTTGAAATCGAGAAAGTCAAAAGTGTTTCTTTTCATTCAATTTGAAATATTTATTTACCTTTCGATAAAAATTCTGAGAACATTCTGAGAGATTCAAAGTTTGTACCATTAAAAGGTAGGTAAAGCTTTGCAAATTTTTCCCAAGAGTGAAGTTCCAATATATCATATGATCTATTATATAATATTGTTTGATATGCAGGTACATATATTGCACGATACATTATTTCAGATATATATATATATATTAGAAAAAATTTGCAAAGCTTTATCTATGTTTTAATGGTTCAAACTTTGAAATGGTACAACTTTGGTACTGTGTTATATTTTATATAATATAATATATAATATTATCTGACCTACATGTATATATACATATATTATGTATAATATATGATATGATATATTATTTTATACATATACTATAGAATACTATATTTTATATATGATATATAATATTATTTGACGTATATATATATACATATATTATATATGATACATGATATATATTATTTTATACATACTTTATTATTATACTATATTTTATTTATACTTTATACTATATTTTACTATTATTACTACATACTACTATTTTATACATACTTTATTATTTATACTATATTTTATATCATATGATATATAATATGATATATTCATACATGTACTATAATATACTATATTTCATGTCATATGATATATTATTTGACATAGATGTACATATGTTATACGACATATTACATTATTTGACATACACGTATACTATACGTACAACAAAATAAACTAACGTGATACATACATGTGGAACCTCTAATCCACTAATTACTTTTGAAAAGAACTGCACAGCTAAAGATAAAAAGGAAAGAGGAAGCAAAGAGATTCTGTAACAACCAAAGAAATCAAAATGCAAGAGTTCCTCTTGGCGACCTCAAAAGGCGGAAGTCGATGGTTTTAGGTTAAGTCCGTGGAAGAGACCTTCCGGCGAAAATCTCTCTCTCTCTCTCTCTCTCTCTCTCTCTCTCTCTCTTTCTCTCTGTACAGAGGCCTCTGCAGGTTGAATAATGAACCGTCTTCTCGGGTGCTTTACGCGGCCGACCGGTCCCGTTTCCGTAAATTATAACCATTAGCGGCACTTGCGTCTCGCGGCAATTTTCGTGAAATTAAACGCGCCGAATCAATTACTCGTTCGCTCCGCGGCGTGCAATCGAGGACGAACGATGGCCAGATGCTGCGGCGGCGGCGCGATGGGAAACGCCGCGGCGGCTGTCACCGTGCGGCCGCGCATCTGCGTTTGTCAAGGGTATCAGGTCGAACGGGCGCCGTCACGAAACACCGCCATAAAAATGTAATTTGCCCCGGACGATTTCGGCACGACACAATGCGCCGCTGCTCGTGCAGGTTTGCACGAACGATCCGTAAGAGGATAATTGGACGGAAAGGGTGAACTCGGGCAAACCGCGTCGGTAACCGGTTCCGCACGACTTCCGTTTACCTGATGACTTATCGATCGCTGCCATTGAAACTTCTTCCCCTGCATTAAAACACGGCGTCCACCATTCCCCGCCTGTCATTTCGATCCTTTCTCTCAAATTCAGCAATCACGATCGTAATTCTTATCGTTATACAAGATACAGGATATATATATTATATTATATTATATGTATAGTATAGTAGCTTATTATAATGTATACAAGATACAGGATATATATATATATTCCGTTCAGGATATATATATATATATATATATATATATATATATATATATATATATAATTCCATTCACGGGCAAGTAATCTCGTTTCCTTGTTTCATTTTCTATAAGCTACGTGTTTGCACGTAGCTCGGCGTGAGGTTTTAAATGGAAGTTACATTGTAACAGAAGACATCTATGGTGAACAATTTGATTTCATGATGAGGAGAGATAGGCGATGATTTGAAAGATCTACAGTCGTTGGAAATGTTTTAATTTTTGTTGCTGGAACGAGCGTGCGATTGGTATTTAAGTTTTCAGGAATTGGACAAACTTGATGAAGATGGTTTCTTTGGTTTCTGTGTAATTCACGTTTGACGACAGCGCTATATTTATAAAATACATTTAATCGTAAATATTAATTACTTTCTTTTGTCTTCTGCATTAGAAAGTTCAATGTACAGTGAACTGATGCGAACGAAATATATATAGGCTCGCGAAATCATTTGAAATAATAAATAGTCTCAGCAGAAGATGAAATTCATACAACTGAAATTGGAAATTATTTGAAAAATACAAAACGAATGTCATGAAATAACATTTTATTTGACACAATCAAACAATTAAATAATTTAGAGAAAAGTTTGCTTCACGACAACGTTCGTTTCTCAACACTATTTTGGTAACGACCGATTTATCATTTTTCTTAGAAATCTTACAGATGTAAAGCAATCTATTTTCAGAGATTTGAACGATTTCAAAATGTTTAAAACCGCAAAGTTCGGTTCTTTTTATTTGAATGTTTCTGTTGGAAATGTGCTTTGAAATCGTCGGTGATTCTAGCGTTCAACATTTTATTCAAATGATGGCCTACGTTTTCAAACGACGATTAAAGTGAACGTCGACAACGTCGCGGTGGGTCGAACGGTTCAGGGTAAGTTTCGTCAGCGCGCAGAGGCTTCTGACAGAAAATCCGTTCTGGGACGCGCGTGTGTTCGTTCTTAAAAGGCGCGTCTCGCTCCTTGACCCGCGTCCCAGCTCATCCGTCACGCTTGTCGGCTCGCGGAACGCGCGTATTCACGCTGCACGATACCGGCCCGGCTGCGTCTCGGGACAAATTTATAAATTTGATGTAAGGAAACGTACGAGACGAAGATAGAAAAAAGTTTCGAGTCGTTTAAGAACGATCTCTGATTATGGGACACAGATGACGACAGAAGTTTTACGTGTCATTCCGCGCGACGTATCGGACGATTGTCGTGTAATGTAATAATAACTTCTTAAGGTTAATGTATTCAGTTATTCGTGTCCGAAATAATTTGAGGAATGTGTCTGGAGAAGTGTGTTGAAAATGAGAAATACATATTTTTATATATTTATATCATAATTTGGAAATATTGTTCAATCTTCGACATACGATAATCTTATTTAAAATTAGGCTGAAGGTCTTCGTAGCCATTTTTGACCGTTCATGTTGAATAAATTATAATATCAGATAATAATAATATATCATTATTTTATTATTAATTTTGTTAATATTGTTTTGTTATTATTTATAACAAAGCAGAATTTTACTTTCAAATCTAATCGCTGAAATTTTCTTTATATTATTTCCTTGTTGTTATTTACAGATAATTTTATTATACAGAAAATTGTTTCCTTTAAGAATGTCGCGACATGAATTGCATAAACCAATTTATTTTCATAGCATGATATAAACTGTTCAAATAAATGAAGTGATAAATAATGCAATTAACGAAACGCTCCAATATTTAAATTTGCTTCGACTTTAATATCTTTATTATCTTAATTAATAATTTAAGTTCAATTACGTGATTAAATATTAAAGTGTATTTAACTATCAATTTTGTCCACTTTAACATAATAATTTTCTATCGAAGCGATATTATTATTTGCTGATAGAAAACTAAAGTTCGAAGTGAAATTTCTTACCAACAGCCAGATGTGAAATAAAAATAAAATTCATATTAAAAAACCATAAGAGATAGAAATAAAATTCATACAACGAAACCAAGGGATTGAACTGACTTTTCTTTGATAGAAAAGCGGTCTAGCACCATGAAACAGCTAGTTTAACAAACGTTTAACGAACTGAAGTGATAAAGTATATAGAGAGAAAAGAGACAGCTGCACAAGGCAAACGAAGAATACGAAACGATTCGTTTTCTTCGATAGATCTTGTTCCGATCGATTGCCTTCCAGCTTGGATACACGTCGAAAACCATCTGGCAAAACTGCAGCAATGACTAGGCCGTTTCTGCCCGAGTAATTTATGTCATTTATAGCGTTGTACCCGTGACAAGCGGATAATTACGGAACATTTGATTTTCATCGACACGATCGCGACCAAGGAAACGAACACGTTTGTTTAAATGGTAGTAAAGCTGCGCGGCAACGCTCGTGATCTTTCGATTTTTACGCGTAATATGTTGGCTTCCATTGATTTATGAATTTGAAAATTTGTCTCGGTGAAACAATGCAATTTTATTATAGAGAACGTGCACGATGAATGTAATTACATGGATTCTAGAGTTGAGACTTTTGTAATGAAAATTTCGAGAATAGTTGACGGTTTCTTTGAGTTACCATTGTCCAAGACACTAAAATTCATGAATTCTTCTCATAATTACGCGCATGTATATTAAATAAAAATATATATATAATAATAATTGGATTTTACTATATATATATATAATAAAAATTATAAAATTACATTAATATAATAATTATAATATAGTATAATTAATATAATTACAATAATTATAGTATAATTAATATAATTACAATAATTATTATTATAATAATTATAATATAATTATAGCTTCAAGTGGCCACACGTCGATTCAGTTTATACAAGTATATTATAAACTATACTATATAATATAATATAAACTATACTATATAATATAATATGATATAATATAATATAATATAAAATAAAGTAATATAATATAATATAATATAATATAAAATAATATAAAATATAATATAATATAATATAATATAATATAATATAATATAATATAATATAAAATAATATAAAATATAACACGCTTGTAATTCACAAATTATAAAACACAAATATAATTATAAAATTTCGTACCGTTGAAACAACTTGTAGAATTCGATTCAGCGTACAAACGTTCGCCCCTCGAAAAGCGAATGAATTAACACGGTTATTAATCGGCTGCAACGATAACATAATTTATCCGATACTCAGCCCCGTAAACTTCGATCTTCAAATAAACGACGTTTCATATCCACCAACGTAATGCATATATTATTGGCAAGCCTGTCCATACAACTCGAAACTGTTTGCATCGACAGATCGTAACGAACGGGATACCTCCGATCCGTCCAATCATCCTTCGCGCAAACATTCCGCTGACACTTTCAAACGATTCGAGCGAGATAGCTACGCGTATGAAGACGCGTCATTTGTTCCCTTCGAGCGTAATCCGCGCTCTCCGAGCCGGTGCACTCGTTTTGACCTGGATTTATGCGATCGCGATCGGGGAGGCTGCCACGACGACTCTCTCGGTCGCGCCGGCTTCCTTCCTTCGTTTCAGGTGCAGGAGGCTGACCTTGCAACGCGCCAGTCATCGTTCCTTGTCGCTTCAACTGGCTTGATGAATCGCTCGTTGCGTGTGCCACGACGATACGCTTCCTACACACGGTGTGTACCTTTTAATTAGACAGCTGATGTTCATGCAAATTTGTAACTTTTTGTTGAGAGAAGACACTAAAACTTCTGGGATCTCTAAATGTGTTTCGTAAAGATACGTTTCTCACTACGACGTTAACCCCTGATTCGCGGACCGTAACGAGTGACCGAACCGTGTACAATAAAATCGTTTCAGTCTGTTTTCCTTTGAACTCGTCGACACGTCGCTGGACAAAAATTATTAAGAAGTTATTAATAAACTTATCATTTGTTTTTGCCCGGGTTTAGGCTTAGGTTAGGTTAAAGTAGATTAGGTAGGATTAAATTTAAATATACTTAAATACGAGAGAATGTTAATCAAATGTACTTTAAATATTTCAATTTTAATTTAAATATATAATTATATGTTATTTATTATAATACATACTTTAAATATTTGATCGTTAATTCAAATATACTTAAAACTGAGAAAATGTTGCAATTTTGGGACGAAAAGTTCTCGACACGCGTGGCAAGATGTTAATGAATCGTCAAAGTGTCTTGCATAACGCTTTCAATTTCTTTCGGACAGCTTCGTGAAATGACTGCACGTATCATTTAACATGTTCATTTCTCAGTGAACGTCTGACGTTGCATCTGCGTGCCCGCGTGCATTGTACAATCTCTGTAGAGAAAAATGATCGCCGATCCAATTCTTCTGATCGCGATTTCTCACGCACTCCGTGAAACAGATACTCCAGATAACTCGCCGCGGCGAAACGATCGTCCACGAGCAGATCGCGAACCGTGACTTTCTCGCGCGTTTTATCCGAAGCGGAGCAGAGAGGCGCGCAGCTGGTCGACCGCCTTTCACGCACGTCTCCGCCGGAGACGGACATTTCCCATTTTGCATCGCCCGCAGGACGGGCTCGCCAGCCGTTTGCAACATTGCGCTTTTGCCTTCTGTCTCCCTTGTTTCTGCGTGACATTCCCAGAGATGGGACTCTGCTGTTAATTTGGCATTGGGTTTCACTTCACATGACGAAAGATATTCGGTTTTTAAGGAGGTTTTGTAGCTTACGATCACTTTCCTCTTTGATCTTTCAACTGTTTTTCTAAATCTTCTTCTTAATGCGGTCCACATACACATATGAGGCAAGTAGTTTAATACTAGGACATAGGATCCACATAGGATGTATACATATTATACAATTAACAGAGTCTACTATGTTCCGAATGTAGCGATAATTATTGGCGAAATTTATAATCGTAGAAGCACAGACGAGATATATGAACAGACATTGAATCTTACGGACCTGAAAATACCGATGATGATAAAAAATTATTGGTGCTTTAGTGCGCTCTAAATAATTGTTTTTCTTTAATATAAAAAAAGGGAAAGAACGTTTATTTCAATTATTAAACATAAACTATTTCTCAAAATGAACAAATTCTTTATTACAGAGTGGAGCATAAATAATCCCACCATGCAACTGACGTTTTAAATGAAATTCATTGAAACACATGTTTAGGTTGGTTAAAAGATATCCGACCATGCGTTAACTTTGAAGAAAAATATGGGACAATTTTAAACCCACCTAATCGCAAAGAGTTGGAGAACCAGCGAATGAAACCACATAATAATTAACTGAAGTCATTCTACTGTATATCAGAAAGAGTTCTGTCCATCATTTACGGATTTATCACAACTTTCATATATCTCGTCTGTGGTAGAAATTACTACGATCGGTACCAACAGCTTCCACTTGATGTTGGAAGTTGAAATGTTTAATAATCGACAGTGTTTCGAGGTATTTCGAGATTGTCAATTATATCGAAACTGTTGTTTGATACAACAGGCGTTCAATTATGCGCGTTATATATTCTGGGAAAGCACAGTTCTAAGATTGCACAGATGAGTAACACTAATTTTGTTGAATTAATATTTACTCTCCTCCCAGAACTTTATATTTAGATTCGTTTTTCAGTTTGAATTATGTTTTTGAAAGTATGACTGGAGACGTATGTATATATGAACCATCGGTGATTTGTATCGCGTTCAATGTGTTAATTAATATTAATCACAGTTTAATCATATACTGTAGATGCAACTGTATTTACTATAGAGATGCAATTATATACTGTAGATGTAATTATATTTACCACAGAGGTGCAATTACATTTAAATATCACCATAATTAGAAAGTTTTATATGATAATTAACAGTTTTGAAATATTTCATGATTAATAGTTTTCAAAATTGTTAATTACATCAAAGCATGTTTCAGAAATTAATTTGTTCCTTCGTTGTTAAAATGGTCAATCGACGGAACGAGTTCAGTCGTAATAAATAACACAATTATTATGAAATTATAACTGAACCACAGCACGAAAATTGAAAAGTTTGATAAAAATGACTTTTAATGGAAAACTGAATTAACTTCTGAGTTCTTCGTATGATTCTAGATTTTTTTAATATGCATGGTCTCTTCTCGTACCGGACAATACTCCCAATTATTCGCTATAATTAGTAGTTTCGATAATGTTGCGACTTTCGGTGTTAAACGACACCCCAAATTCGTTTATAAATGCCTGAAACGCGCGACCGAATAATGAGAGTTTAAAGAGGAATTTGATTATTATCGCGAAATACACAGGGTGACGTTAAATCACCGCCGTCATTTCGAAACCCAAAAAAACCCTTGAATAAAACCTTTCCCAGTATCCCAGCGTTCAGAACGAAACGAAAGTTCAACAATTTCCCCGGGACTTCAATCTTTTCTCAATTATCGTTTCAGCGAATCTCTTTCAACTCGTCGTTAAATCGGCGAACGTGCCTTGCACCATTCCGGGCAGATTGGCTCGACCTTGATGAAGTGATATGTCAAACGGATATGTCGTGTACGTAAGGGAGCCGGTGTGATTTTACGTCGATTTTCTTGGAACGGCGCTGGAAATTGGACATTAGGCGTAAGTTAAGCGACTTCTTATTCATGAGTGTCCTCCGGCAACTGTTTCAAATTCAACTTTCGAATTCCCTTGTTACGTCGTTAACCTGTTTTTGTATGCTAGCTAGCGACTGTGGCCATCCGTGAAAAAGACAATTAATTTCGTTCGCGACCAAGTCCGGATGTCGATGAACTGTCTACGCAACTCGAGGTGTTCGTGTATCTTTCTTAGACGAATGTGCAGCTTACAGTTCGACAGGTTTTCCAAGTCAGATCTTAGATCAACTCAAATGAACTCGAACGGCAAAAAGGCCAAAATCGTGCTAAATTGAAGACAAATCGAAAAAGGAATATCTGTATGTATATAATTAATGTAATTTGATTTTTTTAATACAATTTTGTAGCGCTTTAACTGAAAAAGTGGAACTTAGATGGTCATTTTTCCCAAATGTTGTTGCTTTATACAGAATGTCCCAGATTTATTGACAAAATCAAATATATTCTATGGGGGGGGGGGGGATGTTGTGCGAATATTGCTTGCTTTATTAAATAGTTATTGATAAAAATGAGGATAAAATAAAATAAAATACTAATTATTACTATTCATGCTAATTTTAATATTACTCGTAGACGCAATCAATATTTCATTTCAAAATGGCCGTCGTTTTTACCAATGCAAGACTGATACAATTCAAATTAAAATGAATACTAATATTTGTTCAATATTAATCGTTACTATTGATCTACTAATTTCAAAATTACTCGTAGATGTTCCATTTCAAAATGGCCGCCTTTAGCGATAAAAAACTGATAGTTCAAAATACTTTTTGTTTAATATTAATTACTACCGATATTAATTTTAAAATTACTAATAGATACAATTAATATTCCATTTCAAAATGGCCTCTGTCCTTGGTAATACAAGACTGACAATTCAAACTGGAATAAATACTAATTCTTATTTAACATTAATTACTACTGACATTCATTTCAAAATTAATCATAGATGCAACTAATATAACATTTCAAAATGGCCATCGTTTTTACCAATACAAAATTGGCAATACTGATATTTGTTTAATATTAATTACTGATATTAACTTTAACTACTGATATTAATTTTAAAATTACTCGTAGACACAACTAATATTCTACTTCAAAATGTTTTTAGCAACATGAGACTGACAGTTCAACCTGGAAAAATCGGTTTGATCGCGAGCTAATATCTACACGCACACACCTTGAAAAACTTCTGGTACTTCTAAATTTCCCACACAAACGCAAGATCTTCGACCAATATATATATATATATATATATATATATATATATATATATATATATATATATATATATATATATATTAATCCACGAAGGATCTTAACTCCGTATATTTAAAATTAAGTGAAAAATTTTATTAAATTGCAGAAGATTGAATTAAAATGATTGTTGTGAAATCATTACCACGTAAGATTGTATTAGCTACTACAAACTATAAAGTTGTCATCAATGTGTAGCATTAATTCTATTATATTTCGTATTTTTTAGAAATACAATTCTCAGTTTCGTTGTTTCGAAAGGCAATAGAGATTCTTAATATTTTGCGGGGAAAAAAAATATAAAATATAGAAGTTTTAATGATGGACAAATATACAAAAGATATATATATATATTCCTGCTTTCGCGCCACTTAAACAACGACAGGAAACAGCGAGAAAGCGGCGACACACGCACCTCGATCGAAGAGCGACCCTCTCCGCGCGCATTTATTATTATTCCTCCATTCGCGTTTTCTTTCCTCCCACGTGGCGGTGACTTTTGCGGCGTTAAGATATCCACAGGAGGCGGACGAACCGGTGGAGGTGAACCGAGCGGCCGAGAGCCATTAGACTCGAGGCCAGAAAATTCCACGCGCCGCGGCCTACGCGGAAACGATGCTCGCGCGGCCGATGATTTATAGACGGTGGCTGGTTATCGTGAAAGCAGAGGAGCCCAGGCGGCATCGGTTGCAGCAGCAGCAACAGCAGCTACAGCAGCAACAGCAACAGCAACCGCGGATCGCGCTCGAGACGTTCGGCATTCCGAGCTAGATTACTTTGTGCTTTGCGCAACGCGGCAATCTTCCTCTTCCTCGGCCGGCTCTCGGCCGCGTTCACCTGCTTCCCCGAGTGTTGCCTGCCAGCCGAGGCCGAATCAATTCCTGCCATCGAGGACAGTTTTAATTTTCCTACATTGTCTTATTAGTTGCCGCCGCCGCCGCTTCATCGATCATTGTCGCGTTCGGCTTTTCTATTCGCCGCTCCTTTTTTTTTTTTTTTTTTTTTTTTTTTTTTTTTTTTTCTTTCCTTCATTTTTCCAAACGAGCCGGTTTGTAACATGATTTATTCTCTAGCTTGCTCCCACGAAGTTGTACACGAGGTGTGCCGCGAAACGTCCGGCCGATTGTTATATTGGTGAAATTGAGGAAAAGCGCGGCGAAAAGTTTCGGTGATTTTGGAACTGATCGATTTTAACGTGTGTCTGGATCTCTTTCTACGCACGCGATTATATTCCTTCTGCGTGATTTAGGAGATGAAAAATTACAATGTAATTAATCCGTTCGTATTGGTATTTAAATTTTAGGATCAGTCTGTGTCACTGGCGTTTACAAAATTAAACTATGCGTGTTTTTTTATGTCGAATCGTTCACAAGTGAAATATGTATGTTATACTTGACATTATAATGGGGATAATTTTTCTGTTCGCTATATTTAACCTAATTTACTGAGCTGTTAATTTTCACTTTTATTCTATTTATATATTGTAATAATATATAATAATCCTTTTTATTCTAATTGTTATTTTGTAATGACTCTTTTTATTACACGTTCTTTTAATCCACGAAGGAGTTTAACTCCGTATATTTAAAATTAGGTGACAAATTTTATTAAATTGTAAAAGATCGAATTAAAATGTTCGTCATATTTAACCCAATTTGCTGATCTGCTAATTTTCATTTTTATTCTATTTATATATTGTAACGCTATATAATAATCCTTTTTATTCCAATTTTTATTTTGTAATGACTCTTTTTTATTACACGTCTTTTTAATCCACGAAGGATCTTAACTCCGTATATTTAAAATTAAGGGAAAATTTTTATTAAATTGTAGAAGATTGAATTAAAATGATTGTTGTGAGATCATTACCACGTAAGATTGTATTAGATACTACAAACTATAAAGTTGTCATCAATGTGTAGCATTAATTCTATTATATTTTGTATTTTTTAGAAATACAATTCTCAGTTTCGTTGTTTCGAAAGGCAATAAGATTCTTAATATTTTGCGGAAAAAAAAATATAAAATATAGAATTTTTAATGATGGACAAATATACAAAAGATTTAGATAATTATTGAGAAGACAAGCTAACCTAAATCGAACGGAAAACTCAGGCAAAACCTAAAATTTAACTTAATCAAAAATATTGTTGCTATGATATCTGTATCGATAACATTCAAATCGCAAGATTATGAAACTCGATGAGAAAGCTTACACTCTCAGTAATTATAAAAAACTAATTACACCTAAACTTTATACACCCTTTCGAAATTATTCATTTCCTATCTGAGCTACTTTTTTTTTTTTATAACCCACGTCAGCTAACTCGAATTTATAGTACTTGTATCGCTGATGCAACTGCAGGGACTATTGTTCCTGCTATAAACAATTTCTATTATTTCATTCGACGCACGGACAAACAACGATAAATCAGCCGCGCCATCAAACTGAAAGATTGCCAGCTATTTCCAATAAAATTGATTTCAAATCCCTGTCCAATTACCCGCATCAGGCCTTTCAACGCATTAGACAAACCACCAACTCCATTACATCCAATTACATTGGATTTAAACGTGGCGCGCAGCGCGTTGCCCCGGTCGCCACGGGCGCCGTTCCCGCGCGGTCATAAATCGATCACGATAAAGAGAGCGTCGCCGTTTTCGTTGGTGGTCCGAAAATCGCCCGAAACCGGGGACCGACACACCAAGAAGAAACCGTCCCGCCCGTTATTACAGTGTTCGTCGCGCTATCGCGCGATTATCTCGCGACGAAAGGTCGGCTTGTATCTCCCCGATAGATCGTGACGGCCGCGTGTGATTTCGATCTCGTGGAGATCATCGCCGAGATCCCGAATGATCGGTGGCCGTCGAAACTCGCGTTTAATTTACGAGGATCGGCGAGGATTTACGACGGTGCGCAGTACGTGACAATTGAATATTATCGGAGATATCAGCGGCCGGGAAGTGTATCGTCGAACGGGGAAATTATGGTATTTTGCGTGGCAAATTTCCCCTCGATCCCCACGTGGAATACATCGACGCGGGATATAGCCGGCTGCCATTAATATTCGGACGCTAAATATCGAGATGTTGTTGTAATTTTGACGAAAAAGTGACGAACCTCGGCTTATTTTAAAGGCTCGGAGCCTCTACTTTTCGGAGTGCACTTTTGTTTTTAATATTCAGCACTTGTCGTGGACGATCGTGCATATTTTATAATATTTTACAATACGATGCATCTTGCAATGTACAGTAATATAATAATACGATATATATTAATACATTAACAGTGTTTTTATTGTATAAATACTTTTACATTTGTTGTTTTTAATATATACTGTATGTATTGTATTTATTTACAATAAATACAACATTGCATTATACATACAAAATAATTTATTATATTCTGTATATAATTTATACTTTTACATTGTAATTTATATTTTCACGTACAATTTACATTGTAAATAAACGTTGTATCTATTGTATTTACTGTACTACTTTTATTACACAGATACTCGTCCTGAGATATCTGAACAGAGACAGGACCCTCCTTTATTTTAATCCTACACTATGTAACAGATGGCAAAGTGAAGACACTCGAAAATTGTCACAGTATATAAAAGCATTTTTGTACACACAATTTTTTTTCGCTACTGAATCTACAATGGATTTGAAGCTCAGAAAGAGCTTCCCTTTTCACAATGCCTATATTCCCTACTATGAACTTGACATACGACTCTTCCTATTTTGCCAATTTATCGAACTTTGAATACTAGGCTACAAAGAATTAGCATTGAAAATGATTTCTTGAATTTTCGTCGCGTGTAAGACACTTCTATAAAAATGTCTAACCAAAAAATTATAAAATGGACGTTTCCGACTATTTCTGGTAGTTCCAGTGTCAAACGTGTTATCCTCTTCGAACCTCCAATGACTCTAACACAGACTCAATTGACATTGAAAATTTATTCATCCACAATAAGATTAACACTGGAACTTTATTAACTGACAATTAGATCGACA